>NC_068969.1:88091005-88309416 GCF_026419915.1 Harpia harpyja | reverse complement strand
CTCTGACCCACAGGCACGAACAGGCTCCTCACAGGAAACCTTGCCTCTGGACCCCGCCAGGCACCCCAGGCCACGCTCCCCAGGCCCAGCTCCTTTCCCCACAGCCCCCATTGCCCCCCACGCCAGCAGCAGCAGAGAGCTGCAGGGGCTCCACAGGAGGTGGCTGACACCCGTGTCAAAAATCATAAAAATGAGGGTAAGGGCTAGGTAGCAAAGGTACAGTACCCTGGATTTCATCTTGAGTAGGCAACACAAGCGCATAGCCAAGGTATTCCTGGACTTCTCTGGGAGTGAATGGATTGAGAGCAGCACTGGGGAGAAGGACTTGGCGGTACTGGTGGATGAAAAATTGGACATGGGCTGGCAACATGCGCTTGAATCCCAGAAAGCAAATTGTATATGGGGCTGCATCAAAAGAAGCATGGCTGGCAGGTCAATGGAGGTGATTCTGCCCCTCTGCTCTGCTCTGGTGAGACCCCACCTGAAGTACTGCATCCAGCTGTGGGGTCCTCAGCACAGGAAAGACATGGACCTGTTAGAGCAGGTCCAGAGGAGGGCCACAAAAATTACCAGAAGGATGGAACACCTCTCCTATGGAGGGAGGCTGAGACAGTTGGGGTTGTTCAGTCTGGAGAACAGAAGGCTCCATGTACATTGGCCTTTCAATACTTAAAGAGGCTTATAAGAAAGATGGGGACAGACTTTTTACCTTGGCCTGTAGTGACAGAACAAGGAGCAATGGTTTTAGGCTGAAAGAAGATAGGTTTAGATTGGATGTAAGGAAGAAATTTTTTTACAGTGAGGGTGGAATAGGTTGCCCAGGGAAGTTGTGGGTGCCCCATCACTGCAAGTGTTCAAGGTCAGGTTGGACAGAGCTTTGAGCAACCAGATCTGGTGGAAGATATCCCTGCCCATGGCAGGGGCAGTAGGCTAGCTGATGTTTAAAGATCCCTTCCAACCCAAACCATTCTGTGGTTCTATGATTCTATGACTTGTGTGGCCAGCTGTCATGGCAAGACTGCACATTCATTTACAGCTGTGGGTACCCCAACAAATTACAGTGGCAATCTCTACTTGTGCTGCAATCCTATCAATCACCTTGACTGCAAGCACTAGGTACTTTTTTATTAAACAATGAAAGTTAAATATTTTCACCCAATTTCTAAAGCTTACAGAGCATTTAGAAAAGCACAGTCTCGAGACAAACTCAGAGTTGGTAATTTTGTTTATGGTCCCCATATGCATCTCCTGCTCATGGGGACTCATGATCATCTCTCAGGCACTTTCCTCATCCAGATGACCCTCTCTGTCTGCCTCTTAGGTATGCACATACTCCTGCCCCCTGCCCCCTGCCCATGATTTCACAACAACCAAAATCCCTTGACAGTGTCTTCCATAGAGAGCTGCTTTCCCAGCCACTTGTCTAAGTCAGCACAGTAATGTTGCTGCATTACATCAGCTCTAGCATTGTGCCAGACTACTTCCACTTTTTAAAAACTTAATATCTTTTAAAGGTCATTTTCTAATCCTCATTGTTGCAGAGGAAAACTTGAAAATGCAACTGGGCTGAACACCAGCAGTTTATACCCATAACAAGCCCATCATCTATTATTCCAATGCTTATGCCAATTTGATGATTTTCATGGGACCTTGTCTTGTAATCTTGCAAGTACTAACACTTCAGTACTATGTCTAGATTTCCTTGTGCTAAAAGATTTGTATGTGCACATTCAAAAGGTTGCTTCCCTTATGAAAAGCCCTACCCACACAGTCCAGTTAAATACCTGCTATTTTTCTCAAGTATTATTTTCTGCATAATGTTCAGGGCAGATTCTGTTGTAGTTATAGGCTGTATTTAGTTGCACTTCACTGATTTATAGCTTAATGCTTATACTTGCAGCAGTCACTGTATATCCACAATCTCACAGCAAAACCCAGCCTCTCAGCTAACATGAAAGTAGGTACGTGGGTCTATGTCTTCCTATTCAGCCTTCATGAGTACAGAGACATAAGTCCTATAGCTTACCTCCAGCTTTGGGGAGCTACTTGCCAGCCACAGCTACACCAGGCAAGATGTAGTGCTAGGTTGCAAATGTGTTAGTTGCAGTTGCTGTGGCTGGGGAAAAGGACATGAGCCAAATTCTTAAGCCTCATATTGAAAACATGAAACTTGACAGGTCAGAGTAAAAGCTGCTGGTAGAAATTGTTAAAATTGTTTAATAAGACTTCCTTATGTAGAAAGAAACAGAATAAATATTCCAGTCAAAAAGAGGTTAAACAATACAGTAATAAAAATACATTTACAATATATTTGCACCATATAAGCTGTATGCTTTATATGGTCATATGTGGCAAACATTTACAAGATGTACATTTATCTAAACAAAATGGGCCCATTTAACTTTCTCAGTTTTACATTTAATGCACAAAAAAAGAAAAAAAATATAGAAGATCTAAATAGACACTGCAAATACAGCAGCTTCTTTGAATCCAGAGAACCATAGCTTTCATGGTTCCGTAGTTCATTCACAAAAGATACCTATCAGCATTTCTTATGGTATCAGTCGAATCCTGGCCTGCTTTCCTCCTGAATGATGCTGTGTGATTCTGATGTCTGCGTGGACATGTAGCCCTCTGCTATTCTTTTCCTAACAGTTTCAACCTGTTGGTCAGCTGCAGTCAAATCTGACTGAAAGGTGGAAGTCTCCAAAAGATAACAAAGTTCAAATCTTGTGACAAACAGCAGGAAGCCAGGTAGATGGGAGGGACTGTACTAAAGAGGAGATGTTGGAAGGGGTAGAAGAAAGGGATAGTTTCTGCCTGTTCGATATCCTGTCACTTTATCAGTACCAACATACTGGCTAGTCCGTCCCACACACATAATTTAAAACGAGACTCATAATACTGTTTCTGGCCCTGCTGTCGGTCCAGAGATGTGGGAAGGAGCCTGTGGTAACACAGAGGGTTTATTGGGTATGGGGAGGAACTAGAAATACTCAAGTTATTGTGCATGTCCTGGTTCCTACTATAGGTATTTTAAACCAGTTAATAGTAGAAGAAAGGTACAAAAGTGGCATAATTAACTACTCAAGTACTCCTGCTAAAAGTGACAGAGAAGCCAGTGTGGCCATGTTGCCCTTGTACTTCACAATCTCCAATTGCAGAACAACCTTTTTGGTGGCAGTCATAAAACAATCTAGGTCCAGTGTGTCCTTTCACTGGCTAGAGACCAAGGGATGGAAGAATGAAAGACGAGAGTTACCTTTGCCTGACTTTAACCAGATTTAAGGTAAGTACAGAGTATTAACTTCATGACAACTTTCTTAAGATTTCTGTGTTTTAATAAAATGAAATATTATAAGCAAGCCATGCATTTTCAGTTAGCTAGGCTCCATTGAAATACAACTTAAGACTTGATGCACCAGGCTGTTGTACATGAACAAGGCCAATAAAACTACATGTTATATTTCCTTTCTGCTCTAATGATAAGACAGTAGCACAATACGTTTGTATTGGGTTTGTGTGGCAAGGTTTTGGTAGTGGGGGCGTTACAGGGGTGGCTTCTGTGTGAAGCTGCTGGAAGCTTCCCCTGTGTCTGACAGAGCCAATACCAGCCAGCTCCAAGACAGACCCGCTGCCGGCCAAGGCCGAGCCCATCAGCGATAGTGGTAGTGCCTCTGTGATAACGTGTTTAAGAAGGGAAAAAAAGTTGCAGCGGGCACAGAAACAGCAGCCAGAGAAATAAGTGAGAACTTATAAGAGAAACAACCCTGCAGACACCCAGGTCAGTGAAGAAGGAGGGGGAGGAGGTAATTGAGGCGCCGGAGCAGAGATTCCCCTGCAGCCCATAGTGAAGATCACGGTGAGGCAGGCTGTCCCCCTGAAGCCCATGGAGGTCCACGGTGGAGCAGATATCCACCTGCAGCCCGAGGAGGACCCCACACCAGAGCAGGTGGGTGCCTGAAGGAGGCTGCAACCCCGTGGGAAGCCCGCGCTGGAGCAGGCTCCTGGCAGGACCTGTGGATCTGTGGAGAGAGGAGCCCACAGAGCAGGTTTTCTGGCAGGACTTGTGACCCCACGGGGGACCCACACTGGAGCAGTGTGCTCCTGAAGGACTGCAGCCTGTGGAAGGGACCCATGCCAGAGAAGTTTGTGAAGAACTGTAGCCTGTGGGAAGGACTTACGTTGGAGAAGTTTGTGGAGGACTGTCTCCCGTGGGAAGGACCCCATGCTGGAGCAGTGGAAGAGTGTGATGAGTCCTGCCCCTGAGGAGGATGAAGTGGCAGAGACAAGGTATGATGAACTGTTCGTAACCCCCATCCCCGTCCCCCTGCATTGCTCTGGGGGGGTTAGGTAGAGAATCTGGGAGTGAAGCTGTGCCCGGGAAGAAGGGAAAGAAGGGAGGGGTGGAGGGAAGGTGTTTTGAGATTTGGTTTTATTTCTCATTACCCTACTCTGGTTGATTGGCAATAAATTAAGTTAATTTTCCCCAAGTTGAGTCTGTTTTGCCTGTGACGGTAATTGGTTGAGCGATCTCTCCCTGTCCTTATCTCGACCCACGAGCCCTTTGTTATATTCTCTCTCTCCCCTGTCCAGCTGTGGAGCGGGGAGTGACAGAACTTTGGTGGCTTTGGTGGGCATCTGGTGTCCAGCCAGGGTTAACCCACCATAATGATTAAATAGTTTCTGCTTTCCACACATGCTCAACATCAACTGAAAAGGTCCATCAAAGACATCTTCTGTACAAAAGAAGGTTCTTCCCTGGTGGTCCATTTCAGGTGGTGCTGATATTCTATCAAGAACACATGAAGGAAATGGGTTACTGAAAAATGAACTTTGTCTCCATGTTCATATACAGGCACTGCACTCTGTTGTGATGGTGAGTTACCTGGGTACTAAACACAGCCTAGCCATGACAGCACATAGCAAACCATGAGCTAATTTACCTGTTTTCTCAGTAGAATGTTTGCCTGAGAAAGCCAAAGTTCTGTGGCAGACAATTCCTACGTTTATTTGGAACCAGCTTAATCATCTCTAATTTGCACTAGATGGTGTGTTATACAGACAGACATTTAATTTTTCTTTTGATTGGAGGCTGCAATTCTGTCTGTGTGACTGCAGATCTTTTTTTTTTAGGAGCAGATTTAATTATTTTCACTATCATTTGTTATCCTAATCAATTGCCTTTTAAGCATCTGATTTTCCTTGGCAGGATCAAGCAGCGGAGATAAGTCATCTGGATGCAAGAGCAGTTTTCTTAGTCATAAGGAAAGCTGTGCAGTTCCCATGCAAATTTGTTCTCTAGCTTACGAAAGAATCACTTAACTGAATTTTTGGTTTGTTGAACAGAGAAATAAGAAACAACCTGAGGTGTTCTATGGATGGTGATAACGTATCCTGTGATTGCTCCAATTTTTTGTCTTCTATTTGTAAGTAAGTGTAAAGTTATGATTGCATAAAACCTTGAAATTAATGTAAAGGTGTTGGGATATTTGCCTGAGTTTACAAATTTCAGAACAACAGGTGGAAAAGCTGTTACTGTCCAATTTGTATCAGTGAGATGTCAACTTAGATGGTCATGGACCCCATTTAAATGTTCATATTACTGTTTTATTGACCATCAAAGTCAGAGGAATACCAAAATTGTGATTCTCCATCATCTAGTAGCTGGGATGTTTTTTCTTGATTAATGTTGGTGGATTTGTCAGAGTACTAGCAGTTATTGTGTTCCCTAGACAAGAAATAACTGAGATGAAGAAACCTAGCAAAAAAATGAGAAATCTGACAGAAAATTGCTGTCCTAAAAAGGGAGAACAAGGTTCAAATGTGAATGCTTGCATTAATACACTATTTTTAAGGCAATAAGAAGAATAAGATAGGTGGATGGATTGATGGACAGAAGTAAGGAAGGAAGATTTAAGTCGTTGCTGAAATATATAGTTGTGTACAGTTAATTACTCTAGTAAAATACAGGAGGATTTGTTCAACAATATGCAGTTTACATCTTTTGGAAGCATTATATGTGAGAACGAAGTAAGATGAGTAACTTGGCAAAGACCTGGTCACTAACTGTGAGAAATACATGATTAACTGGTTGTGCTGCTCAGACAGAAATATCACAGATTAATTAATTAATTTCATAGACAAGATTAATTAATTTCCTAGTCAAAATTTTCCATTGACCTTCAGTATGTGCAAAATTACTAACTTAACTAATTCCTGGTCCAGAAGAATATGAAAATATCACTGCTATTTTGCCTATCCAAAGAGTATTTCTTTTTAGTGAAGTTCATGAACTATTTCTATTAAGCTGGGGACTGAAAGAACTCACTGTTAACAGAAATGACATATGAACTTTTTATAGTTGGGTCACTGCTTGTGAGAATTTGATCCACGTTTTTCTAAGCTAAAAATATTTTTTCAACTACATACAGGCAAGATGGTGTTTAGTGTTAGCTGTTGCGATCTATCTCAAGTTAGTTTCTATTTCGTATCACTACAAAGGAATAAGCTGCCTTCCTAAAGGTTTTGATTCACTACTGAAGATAAATTTAGCAGTAGCAACTAAAGCTGTTATTGCCTGAAGCAATCTACACCAGCCATTTCTCTGAAATTAGTGACAGGATGCCAAGTACATTTTAAGTGGAATTTAAAATATAAATGTTCTGTAGTAAAGGTAAAAGTGTATTGATTATAATAAGTTTAAACTAAAACAAATGAAATATATGCTTTAAGGATATAGTTTCACAGGGCAGGCTGAAGGTCAGAAAGTTAAAAGCTGGTACGTTAAATAAATTAATAGGGAAAATATGTGAAGCAGGCCATCAACATGTAAACCAAGGCTGGGGACAGTTGCAGACATAATAAACAAATTCATCATCTGTCCAGGTACTATTTTTAACAGAAAATTCTTCATGAACTTTTCCTGTCATCTCTTTGTTGTTCTTGGTTGGCCAGCCAAGTTTTTTCAATAGAACACTGGATCCTGTTTGATTCCTGTTTCATAAAGCTACTGATTGTCCATCTGGAAACAGCAGAAATTCATAGACAGAAGAAATCTTGGGAGATCATCTGAAGGAGTTGAATGAGCTGCACTGAGAATGTCATCTGTCCTTTCCTGTGAGTGGAAAAGTGACAGTGGCTACATTAACCAACTGTGAAGGTCTGTATGTGGGTTTTCTCCCAGGCAGTGGTGCTAGAGGAGATGATTGAAAGAAAAGAAATACTATGAGAGCTTAGAGATTGGCTAACCTGAAAAAGATGAAAAAAACATTGTGGGAAGAACTAGAGAAAGACAAGGTACTAGAAGAAAGAGAAGGGTTATGAAAGAGAGGAAAAGATAGTGAGGATGTCAGGTAGATATCCAAGATACGTGAGCAGTGGAGTTGGGAATAAAAAGGACTCAGATAAAGGGAAGAGAAGGAGGATTGCCACCTTTCTTCTCCTCTCTTTAATTTACCTAGTTCTTTCTTAGAATAAAGTGTTATGTAACTTACTGCCTTGCTCCTTGATTTAAGTTTTTATAAATTGTTATATCCTAAAGCACCACTTTCCAAATGGTGAGGTGTGGAGTGTACCTGGTGAAGCTGCTTTGGCCCTGAAGAGGCAGCCTGGGTGTTGCATGGTACCCCTGGGACCGGTGTGCTGGGGAACCAGGGCAGAGCTGGCTGCAATGCTGTTGCAAGGTCCTGCCTGCCTGGTGAGCCTGGTTGGGTGAGAGTCCTGCCAGCATCAGCACTACAGCTGGCAGGGCAACGGAGAGGTGGTGACAGATATAGGAGGCTGAACAAACACTCTGTGGAATACTGGAATTCTGGAAGAATGTGGAATTCTTCAAAGAGTGTCTCTGGCTAAACAGACTTTGGGAATGGCTGGCCTAGAAATTGCAGAGGTTATTATTGGTTTGTGTGATAGCTGGAAGTCCCACACACAAAGAATGCACTGTCTGTGGGGACTAGAGTGATTACCAAATCCTTTAAAAAGGGATCAGGAGTAGTTTCAAGGGTCTGGATACAAGAGATACCCAAGGACACACCTGTATGTGCCCCCAAAATGTTCTGATAAAAACACATATTGCAGTATTTTGCCCAACTAATAATTTTATTTCTTTCTCACAACTCTGCTCAAAGAGATGGCAATGAATCCTTATCTAGTGAATGAAAAAACATCAAATTCCATCTGTAATCAGGACAGCTAGATTTGTGCTAGCTTTGACACAGCTGTGATTTCTGTGTGCCCTCTTATGCTGTATGCTTAAGAAGAAATACTATTACTGATCCATTAAGATACGTGGTCCCAAAGTGCTCAGCCATGTTGACATAAAAATAGAGAAATTGATTGCTTGCATTCCAGCAAGTCATATTTGTAAATAACTTAATACTAAAAGCCAAAATGATGACATGACAAGTGTACATTGCATGAAGTATAAGAACTGTATTATGAAACATCTCAGTATTACAAACAAGGTTAGGTTCCTTTTCTCTTCTGTTTTAAATTTATTTTGTTACGCTTACAGATATAAAGAAGAAATTGTATGTGTTTCACAATTACAGCTTAAAATATATTACAATATCCAAGTTATATCCAGGTCTAGATAGCCAGGAAAGTTTCATAGTAAATATAGAATTATGACATTGTCCCTAACTGACTCTGGTTTCATCAAAAGCATTGGCAGCATTCCCACATTTTCTGTGGTGCTAGGATTTCATGCACTGCCCAATGGAGACCAACAGGCCAAAGAGCTGGATTTCTCAGGGGCACCAACTTTTTAAATATGGGAATATCCACTTCGATATAATAATGAGATCAAATATTTAGTAAAATGCTTATGTTTAACTTAGAAAAACGATTCCAAAGGAACTCTATGTGATTACAGTACTGCTGTGACAATGACCTTTTAAAAGTCTAATAACATCTCTTGAGCAAGGCATCATCACTATAATTTAAAAAGCATCACTCTTTTTTCTCCCCAATAAAAATGTCTGTTGAAACAATGAATTCAAAACCTATTTAAAAAAAAAAAAAGATAGAATGATGAACATGTTAGGCATAAGAGAAAAGATTACTCTCTCTCCCTAACCCCCCAAAAGAAAGAATGAGTAATTGGACTTGTGTTTACTTAGATATTGGAAATTTATCAAAGGACAAACATCCCTGGAAAGTGTTCCAGTACAAGTTGTAAACATTTTTGCTAAGGAAACATGTTTAGAAGGACATTAACTGACCTTTCCTGGGCAAAATATCCCCCTATAAAATATCAGAGATAAGCCTGAAAAAATCTCACAGTTCTAAACAGTCATTAACTGAGCTAAGTTAATTTACAGTATTTGGGGCATTAAATTTGGTTGAATGGCAGCAGAGTTCTTGCTTTGGCATGTATCTTTTCATGATCCCTGGAGGTATTCTGACTGCTGGCCAGAATCATCCTGGAGATTACTGAATGCGTTTATTGCACAACCTTTCTTACACTCAGTGTTGCAGTTTGAAAGCAATAGTAATTTCACCATTTGTGACCAATTGTGTCTGATCTTCTTGAAGATATAAAAGGAGGTGTGGAGACTACACAATGTCGTTTTATTCCTTTTGTGTATCTTTGGGCATGGAATATTGTTAGTTCTCACCTCCATCTCAGAAGTGGAGGAGTGGGGAGGATATGGTAGCTGTGGTCCTCTCCCTTCTGCCTCTGCAAGCCTGAGCATTGGAAAGGATACTTCCAGGAGGATGCACAGAGGCTCTGAGAGAGGTACTTCGTACTGCACCAGGCACGCTTCCCTTGAAGATGTGGGAGCTGAGAAAAGGAATGTGCCCCATAAGGGGTGAACGTCAGCTGTTTATATCTTTCAGTCTTAGCAACACTGTGTTATTAGATATGTTTTCATTTACAAAGAGGAAGTCTATATGCTTAATCTATTTTTATGGAGAGTCTGTGGCTCTCTTTCATTGGTCTACAATAAAAGGCTCCCATGATCTTCATCCAGTGGTATTTTCTAGTGTTGGTTGTTAAAAGGAAAAACAGTCACAGTGGGCAAAATTTTATAGTTCTGGATTTTTTCTGTTAAAAAATTAATATAAGCATGAAAAACTTAGACACCAAAATTTCTAGTTTGAATTCTTTCAAGGCTGTGAAAACCTATTTCTCTTCTTTAAGTTCTTAACAGGTAGTCTCCAGTCTCAAGAGGTTCTACATGGAGAAATTCTTTAAGTGCCCCATGCTCTGTCATATTCAGATTATGTATTTAGTTTATACGTAGCTCCTTTTGTCATAAAGGAACATCAGATTAAGTTGGAGCTTGTAATAATTTTGCAGACCTTAGATTCTGTATCAATTTCCTGGCAATACTGCAAACTCTTTCCCACAGCCTTGAACTGATGGACTTCTGCCAACCATCACATTTTCTCGCAGCCTTTCTTTGCACAGTTTAACATTAAATTTTTAAATATCACATTTTGGGTTTTGCTGGTTTATATTGCTCCCTATATGTCTATGACCAATTATCATGACCACATGGATCATCAGTAGTTTCAGTCTGGAAATCATTTCCCTAGACAGCAGCTAGTAAGAGCTCAACAGCCAGCATACCTATTACGTAAGAAATATTGTGTACTAGTGAACCTATTTGTTTCCCAGCTCTGCACAGGGAGATGAGCATTCTTTCTGCCTGTTATCTTTAATAACATTTATATTCATCAAATATCTTCACTTCCCTAGCAATTAAAAAAGAAATAATTACTGCAGTCTCTTCCCACAAAGGATTTATATTACTGCCCAGTTGGAGAAGTGTTTCTTTTTGTTTCTTTAAAAGCTATGCTAATGATTTCTTTATAGATTAAATTCTTCAAGACTGATTTACCATGTTTGTCACAGTGCTATATCCCTTCTGAAAAATAAAAACCCCCAACATATAAATTAGAAAAATAATTTATTATGAACCAGAAAATGTGTTTAGGTACAGTAAGTCAATTTAATATTTGTTTTGTTCATTCCTTTGGTATGCTGAATTTTAGAACTGATGGACAGATCTTTTGCTGTCAAGGAAAGAAACATACGGCAGTTCTAGGTGAGAAAAATCTCATTTCTGAATACATAACAAAATATTATATTCCATATAAACTTCAGAAATGGCTTTATTTTCTTTTGGAGATATTTTTCAAACCATAATGTATAGCATACACAGAATGGCTGAGGTTGGCAGGGATATCTGGAGGTCATCTGGTCCAACCCTCCTGCTCATCCAGACAGCTTTTGAATATCTCCAAGGACGGAGACTCCACCACATCTCTAGGCAACCTGTACCAGTGCTCAGTCACAGTCGTAGTAAAAGAAGTGTTTCCTTACATTCAGGAGGAACCTCCTGTGTTTCTGCCTCTGGTCCTGTCACTGGACACCACTGGAAGGAGCCTGTCTCTGTCTCCTATGTAGCCTCCCTTCAGGTATTTATATACATTGATGAGATCCCCCCCTGAGCAATGTCTTCTCCAGGCTGAACAGTCCCAGCTCTCTCAGCCTTTTCTCATGGGAGAGGTGCTCCAGTCCCTTCATCATCTTTGTGGCCCTTCACAGGTCTCTTTCCAGTATGTTCATGTCCCTCTTGCACTGGACATAGCCCAGAACTGTATACAGCACTCCAGGTGTGCCCTCACCAGTCCTGAGGAGAGGAGAAGGATCACCTCCCTTGGCCTGCTGGCAATACTCCTTCTAATGCAGCCCAGGATATGATTAGCTTTCTTTGCAGCAAGGGCTCTACATAATAGTTTTCTTGCATTGTTTTTCTTAGGGACTTGTTTGTAGAAAATTAACTGTCTTTCAACATTTAAAACATACCTTTTGCTATTGCTGTGCTTTTCTCAGCAGCAATGTTATGGCAGTAATTTTTCTAAAATCAACCATAACAGGATCTACTTCATTATTTAACCTGAAGTACATAATTTGAGATAATTTCCAAATAATAGCCCACCTCTAGTGCACCAGTTTTGTAGTTCAGCACAACCAGTAATTTCCCAGAACAGAATCCATGAATGAATTATTATTGACATGCACATTGTAATGATGCCTTGATGTTCATACAGTCCTTTGGAAATTTGTGCCATGGTAGAACATGTTACATTGATCATGGAAGGGTGTTGAAGAAAACAGAAGTGGAGTAACATCCTCTTGGGTGCTCATATGGGTAGTGGACTTTTAAGGGCACAGTCTTGCATATTCTCACTCCTCTGGGTGACTTTTACAAATGCAAGTTGTTCTTTTAGTTGCAATTCTATCAGTTAGGACTGCCTGTCCTCAATTAGGACAAGCTGGCACAGAAAGTGAAGAGGTTACAGAGTCATAGTGGACCAAAAGGAGCATCAGTTCTCTGTGCATTTCATCCATTAGTCTCCACAGTGAGGGAGGAGAGGTTGCAAGGGAAGGATGACCACCAAAACCTGTTTGGGGTTTTGATAAATATTTCTAAGGAAGGCAGGCAATATAAATTGAAATTATACAGATCGAGTACAATGATGCTGCAGTAAGAGACAGTGAAGACAGTCCCAGTAATGTTTTTTGACTTGTGTTTGTTAACCTGAATCTGCATCCATTTTGCAGGTGGGGAACCTCAAGCAATAGAGATTTTACTCGATGTCCATTAACCTTTAATGAATTAGAGTCTACCTGTATTGGGGCCCTTATTTGAGAGAATTAGAGCAAGATATTCTGAGCTGCTGATAATTTCTATCTCCTATTTCCTTCAAGTTTATCTAAATTAAGAATTATGAAGATGGATGCCTAGGGGACTTGACAGCATCATCCAGGAAGTCTTTGGGACAGCTGCCAACCTCACTTTAATCTATCAGTTCTGAGACCTGTGCTTTATAACCACAAAATTGAGGACTCTTCATTCTTATCTGTCACCAGGTTTCAGCCATTGTCTTTTCTTGTTCTAGTGTTGTCCATTATTTAACAACCACAATATAACACCTGGCAGATGCTATTTGTGTTTACGTTTTTGTTCTTCCCCTTCATCACTGAGAGCAGTAAGAGCCTTAACACTTGTATGCCATTTGTCCTTCAATGAAGGCAGGTGATGTACATTCTTCCCCCACTTAGATAAAGTGCAGTTTAATAAGATTTGAGTGCTGTTTCTGGTAAGAGGCCAGTGGCTGATTAGTGAAGTAGCACTATACTGGCCTCTTCCTTTAACCTGCTTTTTATTCACTGCATGTTGACATACCAATGTAAAGCTCAGAGCCAAATATTTAATGACATTTCCATGATTCCACAGCCAAATTTTCACTCACAAGTACCTTTATGCATGCAGCAGGCTTACTGAATGTTACTTGATTTCCACAGTTCATCATTGAAACTGAATATGCAGGCATAGATGCTAGCTATGTAGAGATCCTATGCCTCACCTTCTAGAAATGATCTTTGATTTTACATATTTTAAAGTATCTTTAAAAATATTTTGATAATTAAGATTAATTTCTTTAACCATTTTTCTGTAAGTGGTCAAGCATGACTTAAAAAAACCCCAACCACTATGCGTGTGGATTTTTCTTCACGTGATGGACCATAGCTCTGCTGGTATTTATCATATTTGCAAGATAAAAATTCAGAGGAATACCAGAGTCTTTTAAACCCCATTAAAATGATTTTTAGACCTGTCTTGCATCAAGTAATGGATAGAAAAGGGTTACAGCAGAATACATCTATGAAATTTCTGCACTCAATCAAACTATGCTGGAATGTAACAGTTGCTGCCTTCGTGAGTATCAATGCTATTTTCTGATGCAGCTCAGTGCAGTTGAACCACCACAAGGGAGACATTTCAAGAGCTCAGTGTTCAAGCATCTCTTGGATGAAATCCATAAAAGAGCAGACATGAACTCAGTAATAAATCCTGTAGACATATATGCTTGTGCCATGAAAAGGTATCAGTAATCCTATCCACAGTTGCAATTAAAGTATCACAGAGGAAGTCTACCAATATTTTTCCTTTTAATAAAAAAACTAATCATGAAAGCAACAAAGAGTTTATAGAAATTTTTATATGACAATGATGTTCTATTTCCAGTTATTAATATTTCATAATGGTGAAATATATGACTGCCTTTCTCCCTGTAAAAGCTGAAACATAAAAAGTATGCCAATAAAGGCCAGGCCCTTAGACTTTATGCGCAAAAAGGCAAGCATGAATGATTCTGTATATATCCACTAACGTGCTGGCATTCTTAAATTCCATAGGAGTGCCTAACAGCTGGTTGTATATACTAGAACATCTCAAGGTAGCTTATGACACTGCAGATTGAAAGCTCCTAACTCGTTAAAGTCTACAGAAGACTTCCAAGCTTAAATAAATAGGAAGTTGCACCCTGCTTTTTGCAAAGCCATGAGTCAAAAAATATTGAGGTTTTCAGGACTGGACATAATAATGGACAAATAATTCAGAATTTCATGGCCACTGTTACCAGGCTGTTACAGGAACAAATCCATCCTGAACCATCTGTGGCCCTCTTGGTCTCTCGCAGGACTTCTGAGGTTGCTTTGACAGCTGTTGTCTTTGACAGAGTACTTCCTAATCATGACATCTGAGGATGTGAAAGTTATTTTGCCAAAAACATAGGTAGCATGCTAATTAAAACAAATGATAGAGAGAATCATGAATGGCAGGTATGTAAATGGTAATTAGATTGCATTACAAATAATTAAATCCTAAATCACACACAGGTAAGTTACAAATAGCAAGGAGTTATTAGGCGTGCATGGAAGAGCTTTCAAACTGTCTCTATCAGGATCCATTACTGTGTTTCTGTATTAACCTTGCTAACCTACAGATTATGGGCAGCCATTATTTGAGCAGGAGAAATACAGTTCCTTTCACATGTATTTAATGATTAAGAACAGAAAGATATTATTTTCATATACTTTGCATCTCATTCAACTTTCTTTTCTGAGTGATTGATTTCATACTTGTTTTAATGTGAATTTGACTGAACTAAATTTGACCCTTCATTTCTAACTTAGCACTTTAATTTAGTTTCTCTAGTGGGCTAGGGTCCCACAGTGTGCATTCAGAGCAGCACTAGCCATCTTTGTGTTTACATTTTCCCGTGCATATCCTTTTCAAAGAAGTGATACTAGCAATGCCATCATAATTTGGACCATGTTCCTGGTGAAGAGTGCAAGCAAATTTCAGACTTAATTTTGAATGTGTGTTTTGATTTATTTTCCAGTCTCCCAGTCAAAGGGTAACTTCTGTTATATGATAGCGGCAGGAAGGAATTCAATGTCTTTGTGTATAGATTTTAAGATATGTGCACAGTGCAGGACTGTGTCTTCAACACATGTTCATAAAGTTATTTCTTCCCAAGAAATGTAGAGGGATCAGTGCATTTTGCAGTTGGCTGCTGGTGAGTAGGGCTATTTTATGTGTCAGGCTTACTCAGAGAATCCCTTGGAATGGTCTTGCTTCCTCCGGTCAGAGCATGAGATCTTGTGGAAGGGGCATTTTTGTTCATGAGAGGAAATCCAGAGGAGTTCTTTCCCTTTGCTACAGTTTTGACTCATTGCACTGAATTTCATATAGCTGGGGAAATGCATGGGCCTTTCTCTGCACTATATTCCAGGAAGAATCAAGGCTCCAACGTGCCAAGTGAAAATGAAGTTGGCTTTGTTAAAGCTGTTGGAGGAATGTTGGGGGAGGGGAAAATGGTCAAGATAAAGACATATTTGAAATTCATTTGGGAGTGGACAGGGTAACAACAGCAAAACCCCTACACCAAGACTATTTGGTACAGTCAGTGCAAGATCTTTTTAAATGAGTTTAAGAATTTGATTTCACTCATCTTTTTGCGCTTCACTGTATTAATGATGAAATCCACACTAAAATGCGTTATGACTTAAATACATGTAGGCCAACAGTTGTTATCTTGACTTAATAATAGTTTTTGTAAAATCTGATTAGTTTTTAATTTGTAACACACCTACATTTCACAGGGGTAATCGCATAATCCAGATAATCTAGAGATAATCTGTTGATGACCCCAACCCAGACTGCACTGTGTTATATTCTGTACTCCTGTCCATTCATGAAGCTATTTTTAACACCATGATTAAGAAAACAGTCTTTACTATAAATAAAAGGGCACAGCTCCCCATCCCAATTGTAAGAAAAGAGATTTATACTGATAATAAATTATTGAAATAAAGGCTGAAAGTAGCCCATGAGGAAGGCCAGATGACAGCAACACAACTGTATTGATGCCTTTTATTTATAATAATGTGGCTCCTTGTCCCATTTCATCAGTTGAAGAATGCCATACTTATACAGTGTATTTTTTTCCTGCTTACTGGTTCTTTTTGGTTTTGAGTGGGTGAAGAGAATGTGTGGTCATAGGATAAGAAATGGCTTCATTTTTTAAAGATTAACCCACTTTGGACCAACACATACAAACACATTGGCCCAATTGTTTGGGTACCTTTTAGCTTCTAAGAATAGAATGGCTAACATTTACTTTTTAAAACTAACTTTTTAGACAGTATTTAGAGACATGATAACACATGATAATGTAGCATCATCTGCAGAAGTTTCTCTGGAGCATGAGAATGAAAAAGCAGTTTTAGACAAATTAATTTTAAATATTTTTTCAGTTACTTTGCTTAAAAAGTTTGCATTGGCCCTGTGCTAAAGGATGAATTGAGTCTTTGGGGTAATCAAAGATGAGCTGATGTTGTTTTGAATCAAAGATGAGGTTTTGAATGGAACCAGAGTGAAAATTTTAAAATTATAAGCCATTCAACTGTGGAAGGTTCCATCTCAAAAGAAATGGTTGGGAATAAATTAAGACAGACAGTGAAGCAGAAGTACATAATTACCTAGACTCAATAGAATAAAAAGATATATTTGCTTTACTGGGAGAGTGAGCCACCAAGGGCTGACTGAGGCTACAGGTATAGTTAATTACTTAAAAAATTCTTTCAGTTTCTTTTCTTTTGTCCCATGCCCATCTACTCCCTTTCTACCTCCTCCACGTATACCCTATCTTCTCCCTATCTTTTGGAACTTCAGGATGCCAATTCTGAGCCAGCCCATACGCTGAAAAATGCTGGGGAAATCATCCTCCAAAAGAGTTCCCAAAATATATATACCCTGTGATGTCCAAAGAAATCACAAACAAGAGTGCTGAGAACAGAAGGAGGTCTGGTTTGTGAAAGAGAAGGAGGTACCAGTTCAAATGGTGGATATTTGGGAGGCTGGCTTCTGATAATAAAGATCTCTCTTTGTAGTAACCACAATACCAAATCCGTATTTTATTTCCTTACTGCTGACACACCCAGGCTAGCAAAATTCTTTCACTGGGGATATCAACAAACAATGACACATCGGATTGCCAGACAGTGTGAATTTTTTCTTCCTCTTCACATACATACACTCACATTACACAAGATGAGCAGAAAAGGAAGACTTTTACTTCGCAGCATTCAATCTATTCTCATCACTAAATTGTCTTATTTAGACTCTGTTAATAAATCATAGGACCTCTTTGGGTTTATGAGCCTTCCATCTGCCAGGGTGCCTGGAGCAGTTACAAGAGAGCTAACTCTTATCTATTCCAAAGAAGAAAGAAGAATTCAGCCTAACCCTTGCTCTAGCTGTTTATCTCATTAGTCAAGCAAATCTGGTTCGTGGTGGGTAAATGTGATTCTGATCCCAGAAATTGTTCTGGCATGGACTTGCTGTGCTCTTTCGAAGAGAGATTTCTGTACTCAGTGAAGACCAAATTCATAAGGCTCCGGTCTGTTACACTCAGTGTAATGAAATGCTGCAACAGGTATCTTCACTGTACTTGATCACACCAGCCAGCCCTCTGCTTCAAGAATCCACTGCTTAATGGACAAGGATCTGTGCAACTGACTGAGGGAGAGCAGGAGGGAGGTAAAATGAGCGGATCAATTATTTGAGATACAAGGATACCTTCAGAAAATTCTCGGAAGCTAATTCCATTCTAGAGACCCTGCAAAAGATGTCTGTGCTCATAGCACAGTGAAAGCCTGCTTGCTCAGTTGGTGCCAGAACTACCATCCTCTGTTCATTTCTTTTCTCTCTCTGTTAGTCTCTTTCCAACCAAAAATGTCTGAAAGAGTAGAAGAGCCAGTGAAGGGTAATAAAGCTGGTGCAGTGACAAGGGGTCTGTTTCTACTACTGTTTTAGGACTTTCATGGTGAGGAAAGGCATCTCAACTCCCGCTTTGCCTTGAAGACTATGGAGGTGTGTTAAAAAACCTGTTTGTTCAGACAATTTCCTTGCCTGTCTATACTCACATTTCATTCCACATTGTATCTGGTGCTCCAGAAGCTGACTCCTTTAGCTATGTTGAGCTGGAAGTTTATGTAAGAAAAAGGAACAAGTGAAAACACTCACTACAGCATTTTCAAAATTTAATTTTCAGCAAGGGAGATGTAACACCATTACCCGCTTCCTGTTGCAGGACAATATTTATTTAGATATGGGCAGATGTGGCCAATGACAAGAGGCATGCTAGAACAAGACGATCTCCAGAAGCCACTAGATAAATCAGAGTGAGTCATGATAAGGAAGTGGAGAAACTTGCACTTTTCCAAGAACTTGTGCAGGAGCTGTGGTCAGAGACAAGACTGAAGGTCAAGCAGCTACAAAGCTCATGTGCAAAACAGGCTCTGGAATGAAGGTGTCGTGGTTTAACCCCAGCCAGCAACTAAGCACCACGCAGCCGCTCACTCACTCCTCCCCCCACCCAGTGGGATGGGGGAGAAAATCGGGAAGAGAAGTAAAACTCGTGGGTTGAGATAAGAACGGTTTAAGAGAACAGAAAAGAAGAAACTAATAATGATAACACTAATAAAATGACAACAGCAATAATGAAAGGATTGGAATGTACAAATGATGTGCAGTGCAATTGCTCACCACCTGCCAATCAACACCCTGCTAGTCCCCATGCGCACTCCCCCGCCCCCACTCCCCCCAGTTCCTATACTAGATGGGGCGTCACATGGTATGGAATACACCGTTGGCCAGTTTGGGTCAGGTGCCCTGGCTGTGTCCTGTGCCAACTTCTTGTGCCCCTCCAGCTTTCTCGCTGGCTGGGCATGAGAAGCTGAAAAATCCTTGACATTAGTCTAAACACTACTTAGCAAGAACTGAAAACATCAACGTTATCAATATTCTTTTCATACTGAACTCAAAACATAGCACTGTACCAGCTATTAGGAAGACAATTAACTCTATCCCAGCTGAAACCAGGACAGAAGGGCAAGACAGCAGTGAAGTCAGGCAGACAGAGGGAAGCACCAAGGCTGATTAAATAGAAGAAGGAAACAAAAGATCAGCAATACCCAAATGACACACAGTGATGGGGGAGAACGGCATTTGGCTCACAGCCAGCATTTTGTTTCTCTTCAGCCAGGTCTGGGTTTTTAGGTCTTATTCACCATAGATTGTAGTTGTAGCTAGGCTGCCAGTTACGCAGGCAGATGTATTAATATGCAGTTAATTAAAAAAATCAGTATGCAGGACTGGTGCATCCTAACACAACTTTGAAATGGTAGTTGGAAACTGACAAATGCATTTTTTTTCTGATTAAAGTTGGCATTTTTCTACAGACATGGAAAGTGTAGCTGTGGGGATGGTGGCAATGAGGAAATATACTCATTCAGTATTCATATAGAAAAGTGAATCTCTGTCTAAAGCATGAACAGAATGGATGAATTTTTGGGATGGGGACACTAAGAAATCTTCCTTGTGATATAAAAGAAACAGGTTAGAAAGAGTCTGTGGTGGCTTGCCTGTGGTGAGCAGAAAGGCTTCCCTGGAGTAACTGTGCTCTGGTCCCCTGAAATTACCAGCTGGAAGGTGGGCAACTCCATGAGGATGCCACAGCAACTGATCCCACACAGGTGTTTCCTCTGCTGAGATGGAAAAGCTTACCTGTACTTTGCTGTGAGAATGACTTCTGACATACCCGTGTTTATTTTACCCATTTTTTGCTAAGAAGTAATAGCCTATGTGCATCTTAGAGTTAGACCTGCCACTACAGTCATCAGCCACTATGTGTGTTGGAACATACAGTCCATAACATGTTTGCACTGTACACTTTGCTGTTGTTTTCTTAAAATAAAAATTTACTTATTTCCACTCAATGCATTGAAAAATGTGTGTGCTGCAGGAATAATACAAAAAACCCTATTTTTTTACCTGTCACATCAGGAGAGGCACTGAAGCTGAGTAAGGCAACCCAATCTGCTCCCCATACAACAACAAGTGCAACTGAGAAGAGGTGACAGGTGATACTAGTGGGCAACTGTCTTCTGAGAGGTACGGAGGCACCCATTTGCCAACCTGACACACTCTCTAGAGAGGTGTGCTGCTTACTGCGGGCTTGTATCAGGGACGTCACTGAGAAACTACCAAGCCTCATACAATCCACTGGCTATTATCTGCAACTATTGTTTCACGTGGGCACCAGTGATGCAGCCAGGAGCAGTCTGAGGAGTATGAAGAAGGATTACAGAGCCCTGGGAGTAGCAGTAAGGGACTCTGGAGCGCAGGTAGTTTTTTCATCAGTCCTCCCAGTCAAAGGGAAGGGGATTGAAACAGCCAGTCGAATCTGGCGAATCAACAAATCATTATGGGACTGGTGCCAGGGGTTCGGCTACGTAGACCATGGGACTTGCTTTGAGAAACCTGGTCTACTGGGGGCTGATGGGGCACATCTGTCAGAGAAGGGGAAGAGCAGCTTTGGTCATAGGCTTGCCAAGCTGGTGAAGAGAGGTTTAAACTAAAGTTCTGGGGGAGGGGAACCTCAATCCATCCTGCTCCTACCAGTTTGATGACAGTGCAAGCAATAGATGCCAGGAACCTGGAGAAGGATCACAGGTCAGCAGGAGAGCACTTGAAGAGTGGCACAAAGGAATTTCAGCAGCGAGTCAGCTTCATTGGGGGCCCAACTTAAATGCCTCTATGCAAACGCACGTAGCATGGGGAATAAACAAGAGGAGTTAGAGGCATGCACATGCTTGCATCATGGAGATGTGGTGGGATGGCTCCTATGAGTGGAGTGTTGGAATAGAAGGATACAGGCTCTTTAGGAAGGACAGGCAGGGGAGACGAGGAGGGGGTGTCACCCTTTATGTCAATGACCAGCTAGAGTACGTGGAGCTCTGCCTGGGGATGGATGAGGAGCTGACTGAGACCTTATGGGTCAGGATTAAAGGGAGGGCAGGGACAAGTGACATTATAGTGGGGGTCTGCTACAGGCCGCCTGACCAGGAAGACCAGGCAGATGAAGCTCTCTATAGACACATAGGAACAGCCTCACATTAACAAGGTCTGGTCCTTATGGGAGACCTCAACCACCCCAATATCCGTTGGAGGGACAACACAGCAGGGCATCAGCAATCCAGGAGGTTCCTGGAATGTGTTGATGATAACCTCCAAGTGATGGAGGAGCCAACGAGGAAAGGTGCTATGCTGGACCTTGTTCTCACCAACAAGGAGGGGCTGGTGGGGAATGTGAACTCAAGGGCAGCCTTGGCTGCAGTGACCGTGAAATGGTGGAGTTCAAGATCCTTAGGGCAGTGAGAAGGGCGCACAGCAAGCTCACTACCCTGGACTTCAGGAGCAGACTTTGGCCTCTTCAGGGATCTGCCTCATATGGTACTGTGGGATAAAGCCCTGGAGGGAAGAGGGTCCCAAGAAAGCTGGTTAATATTCAAGGATCACCTCCTCCAAGCTCAGGAGCAATGCATCCCAACAAAGAGGAAGTCAGGCAAAAATGCCAGGAGGCCTGCATGGATGAACAAGGAGGTCCTGGACAAACTCAGACACAAAAAGGAACCCTACAGAGGGTGGAAGCAAGGACAGGTAGCCTGGGAGGAATACAGAGAAATTGTCCAAGCAGCCAGGGATCAGGTTAGGAAAGCTAAAGCCCTGATAGAATTAAATCTGGCCAGAGGATGTCAAGAGCAACAGGAAAAACTTCTATAGGTACATCAGTGATAAAAGGAAGACTAGGGAAAATGTGGGCCCTCTTCCAAAGAAAACAGGAGACCTGGTTACCTGGGATATAGAGAAGGCTGAGGTACTCAATGACTTTTTTGCCTCAGTCTTCACTGGCAAGTACTCCAGCCACACCACCCAAGTCACAGAAGGCAAAGGCAGGGACTGGGAGAATGAAGAACTGCCTACTGTAGGAGAAGATCAGTTTCAAGACCATCTAAGGAATCTGAAGGTGCACAAGTCCATGGGACTGATGAGATACATCCATGGGTCCTGAAAGAACTGATGGATGAAGTGGCTAAGCCACTATCCATCATATTTGAGAAGTTGTGGCAGTCTGGGGAAGTTCCCACTGACTGGAAAAGGGGAAACATAACCCCCATTTTTTAAAAAGAAAAAAAGGAAGACCTGGGGAGCTGCAGGCCAGTCAGTCTCACCTCTGTGCCTGGTGAGATCACAGAGTGGATCCTCCTGGAAACTATGCTGGGGCACACGGAAAATAAGGAGGTGACCTGTGACAGCCAACATGGCTTCACTAAGTGCAAATGGTGCCTGACAAATTTGGTGGCCTTTTACAATGTGATTACAGCATTGGTAGATAAGGGAAGAGCAACAGACGTCATCTACCTGGACTTGTGCAAAGCATTTGACACTATCCCACATGACATCCTTGTCTCTAAATTAGAGAGACATGGATTTGATGGATGGACCGTTTGGTGGATAAGGAATTGGCTGGACAGTTGTACTCAAAAAGTTGCAGTCAATGATTCGATGTCTGAGTGAAAAGCAGTGACGAGTGGCATTCCTCAGGGGTCGGTATTGGGACCGGCACTGTTTAACATCTTTGTCGGCAACAGGGATGGTGGGATTGAGTGCACCCTCAGCAAGTTTGCCAATGACATCAAGCTGTGTGCTATGGTCGACACACTGGAGGGAAGGCATGCTTTCCAGAGGGACCTTGACAGGCTTGAGAGGTGGGCCCATGCAAACCTCATGAAGTTCAACAAGGCCAAGTGCAAGGTCCTGCACATGGCTTGGGGCAATCCCAAGCACACATACAGGCTGGGTGATCAGTGGATTGAGAGCAGCCCTGTGGAGAAGGACTTGGGGGTATTACTGGAAGAAAAACTAAGTGTGAGCCAGCAATGTACACCTGCAGCCCAGAAATCCAATTGCATCCTGGGCTGCATCAAAAGAAGCGTGGCCAGCAGGTCGAGGGAGGTGATTCTCCCCCTCTACTCTGCTCTCGTGAGACCCCACCTGGAGTACTGTGTTCAGCTCTGGGGCCTCCAACATATGAAAGATATGGTCCTGCTTGAGCAGGTCCAGAGAAGGGCCATGAAGATGATCAGGGGGCTGGAGCACCTCCCTTATGAGGAAAGGCTGAGACAGTTGAGGTTGTTTAGCCTAGAGAAGAGAAGGCTCCAGGGAGACCTTATAGCAGCCTTCCAGTACCTAAAGGGGGCCTACAAGAAAGACTGAGAGGGACTTTTTACAACAACATGTAGTGATAGGACAAGGAGTAATGGCTTTAAACTGAAAGAGGGTAGATTTAGATTAGATGTCAGGAAGAAGTTCTTCACTAGGAGGGTGGTGAGGCACTGGAACAGGTTGCTCGGGAAAGTTGTGGATGCCCCATCCCTGGAAGTGTTCAAGGCCAAGTTGGATGGGGCTTTGAGCAACCTGGTCTAGTGGAAGGTGTCCCTGCCCATGGCAGAAGGTTTGGAACGAGATGATCTTTAAGGTCCCTTCCAACCCAAGCCATTCTGTGATTCTATTCTATGATATTTATTTAGCATCTCATTAAAAAGTATTAAATATCAAATGCCAACTTGAGGGAAATGTCCATATTTAGTTTTTAGGGTAAGTATATAACTCCTGGATTTATGCATTTGAGCTGAGTTTTGGTTTTTTTAAGCCATTGCTTAAATTGGCCATACTCTGCAGAATTTCTATGAATGCATCACATATTTTGCTATTTCTCTAATAGAAGATTTCCCAGATTTTCCAAAGAAATAAAGTGTAGTCATCTGTAATCCTCATAGTCCGTGAGTTCAGCACCTTGCAAAGTACAAATACATAATAGAACATGAAAATTCACAGCTACCGTCAAAGCCACAGTACATCACTGTGACATTAATACCAAACAGAAGGGACTTCCCACTGGAAAGCTGGTGCAAGTAGGCTTAGGCAGACTGTTCTTCTATCCAATCACTTGCTGTCATGCGTGTCGTGCAAAACTGGCACAACAACTTGTTAACAGGCATAATGTCACTGCAACATATCACTACAACCATAACTCCAAAACTGCATATGTACACCAGATTTTAGGAAATACAGAAGGCAGACATGTTAGGAACAAAATTCTTGGGCAACACAGTTTATCCTAAACTCACATGTTTATGTATCAAATAATAATTATAAATACTTTGTATAAGTCTCTTACCCCTTTAAATATCAAACACTTTTACAAAGATTTTTTTCAGCACTAATGAAGGGAATCTGGCAGAGAGATTGGGGTGAACTCTCCAAAGTGGCGCAAATCAGTGTCACCACAGATAGAAATAGTCTGTTCTTCCTGTACTTCAGTAAGTTTGTCCTATGGATGTGACTGCTGCAGCTGTGCTGGGGAGGTTGCACCATTACATGAACGTGTACAAGTGAGGGCACAAAAGCTCTGCTAGTCTCTCTTGACTGCCAGCAAAGTCACAGTTAAATAAGGTTGGAGAAGAGTTGCATTTTGTGTTTTTGAAGGTTTCTTCCCAGGCCTTCAAGCTCTAACTCTGAATTAATTAGGCAAAGCAGAAATGCTGTTAAAATACAGCATGCCAAGAAGAAAAGCATTTAACTTCTACGCAGTTAGTTTCTGTGGCAGGCTGAGGGATATCAGATTTATGGTTCTGCAAAACATGGAAATAATACTTTGCATGTTAAGCCCATCAGTGCCAAATGTCAGTCCTATAAGGCGTATTGAACTGCTGGGGATCCAGATGCTGCTGGAGTCCAACATGAGGGGACGTAACAATGAATTATTGAGAGTCCATTCTGCAGTCCATTGCCTGGCTCTCTTCCTGTCCTAGCTTGATCCTGGCCTTCTCCTGTCTGCCTTTCATGCCCTGCTGTTTTCACAAAGGGCATTTTCCAAAAGTAGTGGTACGGTACCCTAAATTGTCAGCACTTTCTTTTCCTCCTCCATTTCTTCTTTTTTTCCCTTGCCTTTCTGCACGTAAAAACATGTTGTAACAAACTTGCCCGTCCGTAGAATTTACTGTATTCTTTTTTACCAAAATTAACTTTTGGTTATTCACTTGGCTCTGGCTTTTAAATGAATAAAATGCATTGTTCTATGTTTAGATGACGAAAATGATGTTTCAGTTATTTATTAATAATAGGCAGAGCAAGTCAGCCCAACAAGCTTCCTCTTGACAAGAAAGGCTTTCTCATTCTGGATAAATAATGCAAATTGGAGAAGTAACACTGCTCCTGCATTTTATGCGTAGGCAGATAATGTCCTATCCTTCAGCAAATGCATTAGGCAAACAAGAACACTTTGGGGAAACAGCCATCTCCCAGAATAGAACATTGTGTTCTTGCCATAGGAGAAAGAACTTTCTGAGTAAATTACAGTATTACCAACTTTGTGTTTTAAGGTTTTGATGTGCAGCTGCTTTGGGTGCCTTGCCTTTGCAGTCATGACTCAAGTTGCTGCAGCAGGAGGTGTTACAAATGAATCGTCCTTCTTACTGTCAGCAGAAACACCTGGCTCCAGAGGGCTCTTGCCATCCCCAGTAGGTAGGAAAACAGGGTGATGCTTGATCCTGATGAAGCAATGAAGTAAAGCTGCAGGGAGGTGCAGAATGTCCCGCAAATATATGCTCAGTACCAGTGCTTGGTTTACTTACCGATAGTAATCTTCCCAGCAGGACCTCAGCAACTGTGATAATGTTCTCTGGAAAGAGCCAAGTTATGCCCCCTTTTACTGAAGAGAGTTACTCTGATTTGCAGGCTATGAATGCCCAGAGGTTCTCACACTCTTCAAGGGCTTAGGTGAGGAAGTCCTCACTGCCTCGGCCAGCTCAGCATATCCTATTTCCCAGAAAAACCTTGTTAGGCTGGTGTTAAAGCCATGAATTTTTATGCATATTGATAAAGAAATAACAGGGAAAAAATGTCCACAGACCTCACAATCTAAGGCAGGGAATTTCATGGCAATCATTCCTTTATATATTCACAGGATATAAAAGAATATGTATTTATGCAACATATATGGCTGCAACATGTATGCTGCATACAACTGACACATTTTTAGACTCTTCTGAACCATGTAGTAATTCAATTATTATTACTTATGTTCGTTAAGTTACTGCTGTATAGAAAAAAACCACACCCAAGTGTCTCTGTCTGAACTATTTAGGAAATAAATGCAGACAAGGTAGGATGTTCTGACACTCCCATAGAAAATATCACCATTTTTCTTTTCACTTTCTTCATCTTAAACACGTGGGTGGTGAAGACAGCTGATTAACGTGTGAGATCACAAATAAACTGGGTCTCTGGAAAAGATCTAAATAGAAAGAAGGCAAGAAGGCAGCATGAACAGAGACAAAGAGACAGCAAACTGGAGAAGAAAATAAAAGTCAGCTACACCGGCATCTTTGACAGCTCCATGTTGAATGTGGGGAAGATCAAATGTGATCTGAGATGGGCTGAATAGAAGATTGAGTGTTGAAATGTGGTTTGAAAAAAGCTTCAATGCATTAGAAAGTTAATTCAAAGCTAAGGTTTATCCTTGGAATGGTATAACATATATGTGACATACACGTGGCATATACAAAACAGAAATAATTCAGTTATTTAAAACCATCTTCCCTCAGGAGTATGATGAGAAGTATGCCTGTGCAGAAAACACCAGAAGTTATCAATGCCCCCAGGAAATCTGCCTCCTGCATTATGGTTCATTCATGTCCTGTGAATTTTGCATACACATTCGCAAAGGTACTGTGTCCCTTCCTCCTCTGGGGCAGCGACTCCTGTTTCCCAGCCGTCTGCTCAGTGCCCTGGGTTGTACCGTGTCTGCACACCCAGCCATCTTACCGCATTTGTACCAGCATGGTCTAGTCACCTACTGGAATTGTGTTTGGGGTCTTGGACTGGACTGCAGCATTGCCTGGTGATAATTTCTTGGCTCACTGCCTAGGCTGAAGATTTATCAAAAATTTTATGAGAATGTAAATGAGACTTTTCAAAAGGAAAATACCCTAGAAGTTCTGACTATAATTTATGGTTTTTGAAACTCAAGTGTCAGAACGAGGCAGAAGAGATTGAGAACATACCAGGGAAATTCTTTCCTTGTTGTTTCTCACTTCATCGAGCAGTAAAGTAAAACTGACCCTCTGTTGCCACAATTTGATTATTTTCTCTGAGTTACTGATAAACACGATTTTCATCCTGACTCTATACACAGTAAGGTATCTGGCTAGCACATAAAAGCTTCCTGAACATCATGTTTATTCCTGAAACTCATAGAGAGAACAGATAGTGCCAGCTGCTAGTCTTGTCTATTTGTATTGCTGCAATACTTACTTAGCAGCTCAACCAAATAGTCTCTGCTCATACCCAGCAAGTCAGCGATAGGCTGGGCATAGAAATCACGTTTCTCCGTGTACCATGCACTGGACTATGTGCCTCAGCCCCATTGTTTTACAGAATTTCCCCAGCTGAATTCACTTCGCTATGAATTATTTCAAGGCATACCTACAAGGATCAAAATAGAAATGTAAAAACCTCCATATATAACCTATTCTTTGGCAACAATGTATAGAAGAAGAACCAATGTATGGCCTTGGTATTTTCAATGGGCCAGAACGTTTTACTATTGTACATGTCTTCAGCAAAAAGGAAAGAGTTGTACAAGAATGGAACAGTATGCCTTCATACCAATCCTCATCAGAAATTTTGCACTTTTGCACCTCAAGCCTCCCTGCTAAAACTAGAAACGAATTTGAGTCTGTCAGTGTGAGTAAAAGTGCTGCAGTTTTCTAGCTTCTGTTTTGCTTATTAACTGTTTTTTTAGTTGCTTTTAAAATCTGATTTCCTGCAGTTAAGTCAACAGCAGGTCAGTTTATAGCATCTTTCAGGTGAAATTAATTAATCTAAAAATATGTAACATGGGTTTATTTTACATGAAGAATTTAAGTTTGGTAAAATAAATCATCCGCTAAAGGGCTATTTGGAAGGGGTAAGCAAGTTCTGTGGCTCTGCTTATAGTTCAACAACAAAGCAACTGCCCTCCCTGTCACAGCTCACATATTTCCCTTTTGTGGCAGCTCTTAAATACCATAAAATCTACAGCGGTAACATTTTATGTGGAGCTATAGAGAACTGTCCAGGAACATAACAGTAAGAATCAATGAGACAACTTTTGAGAGTAGAGGAAAACATGAAACACCCTCTAATAGTAGAACACATGTTCAATTTCTGCTAAAGCAGAACAATAATTTAATTATAATTGGTTTGAAAACTTCCTTATGATACATGGTAGATACACATGAAAGTTACGGTATGGTACTATCCTAACAATTATGAAGAGAAAAAACTTAAAGGAGTGAGAGAAGGCCAGTCTGAGAACTGGGACTTATTTTGCATTCTGGGCAGAAACACAAATTTCATCCTGTGTCTGTCAAAACTGGTACAAGAAGCAGCTGAATAAAGTAACTCACAAAACATACATGAAGATTCTCTAAAGATGAAACTTTCAAACATCCTCAGGGAATTTTCTTATAAAAAATTCTAGTTTTGAGATGAGCAGAGTTCGTAGACAGTTAAGGTGTTAGTGGAGAATTTTCAATATTGTCACATTAATTTTGAATTTTTTAATACCCACAAAGTCAAGTCATGGCAAAACTGTCTATGAAGTGTCTGCATAATTTTAATAGAAGAAATTCCTAAAGCTGCAAAATACCACTAAGCACAGAAAACCAAACTGTAGTGCTGTTACTCATCCTGAGTAGTAGTTACTCCTTGAATAGCCCCTTGAAAATGTTAGGAGCACTTGCAGAATGAACTGTTACTTAGTCTGAATAACATGTGACTAAAAGGAATGAACAGTTTGTCTAGTCAATCCCAAACCTTATAACAGGTGTACAGTAGTGCAATAGCTGTAGAGATATAGTTTTTTTGGCAACCGTTCAACAGTTCCGACACCATAATCAGCTTGCAGCCTTGGCATTTACAGTGGACTACACTGCTGTGAACACCAAGCCTTGTCAACAGTAGCAAATCAAGAGAACACACAACCCAGTAGGGCTCTGAGGTTGGAAAGGTTTCATTAGAGGCAAAATGTACAGCTGTGCCCAATTCTTCATTTTAATCTTTGCCTCAATACATAGTTTGTGCCTACTGAAAGACTCCTGTACCAAACAAGATGCCATAGAGAAGCAATCTTCTTGGAGTGCCATATCAAAATTTAATGGAAAGTAATCTGTAATCAGGGCTAATTTAAAGCAGATTGTGCTTGCCGCAGCCCAGCTATAGGCTCATAGAGTGGTAGGCTGATCTAGGAGTCAGAGACTACAGCATGCCTGTCAAAGAAGCAGGCTTTCTGCCCACTTGAATGAACAGCTCAAAAAGCCAGTTGCTCATAGCCTAAATGATGAGACTATTATCTGGTACTGCAGTGGCAGTGATGCTAGCATTATTACAACTAGCAGCAAATTACTCAAAACAACAAACCGTCTCAGTTTAATTCCATCACTTGTACAGGCAACAGGCATATTCACTTTTTGTAAGCACAGGGAACTTTGGCCATTCTTGCCCTGTCTAAATTTTCCTTAATTCCTTGCTCATCTGGTCTAAATTTAATTCCCTGTGCCTGGTGTTTCCTGATGCCTAGCTGTACACTTACTCAGGATCTCTGAACTTCTGAGGCCAACAGAAAATGTACTGCATGGCTCAGACCTGGAGATTTATGTATCTATTAGATTAACTCTTGGCCTGAGCTTTATGGGCAGAAGATGACATCTGCTTAGGGCACCTCCATCTCATGTAATTCAATGGATAACATAGGTGAGCCTCTAAAAGAAAGCACGCCATAAACCAGCCATGTGTAAAGAATACCTTTCTTGTGCTGGAGCTCTGAGTGCTCAAATCCACCAGGTAAGGGACACCGTGCAGCACAGTGGTCCTGGAGGATAACCCTTGCAAATCAAATGCTCCACAGCAACGCACAAAAGTGTAGTAGTATAGAAAAATCTCTCCCACTTGGGCAATGGCACATGCTCAGTGTCCAGATTCCTGGCTAGATCCCAGCTTACACTGACCCAGGGGCTCTGCAGACAGAGGCAGCTCTCAACCCTGCTGTGATCTTCGCAAGCAGACTTGTGTCCTGCATTGTTTCAAATTGTGAATGAAACAAATATACCTTACTAAATAACATAGAGGCAGTATGTGCAACAGATCATGTATGGCAAGTAAGATCTTTCTCTCCTGATGTCTGTAGCCAGGTAGGGTATTAGTGGCAAAGATGAAGAAGGAGTAGTGTGTCAAGCTGTTAGGTGCAGTGATGATAACCTTTGATTTTGCCTAATAACAGTAGAAAGGTGATGTGAGAGAGGTCTCATATTAGAGACACTATATGGGACAATTTCCTCCAATATTCCTTCTTCTTTCTTCTGAAAATGTAGTCATCAGTGTTGTCTGTGAAAATGCACTTCTTTCTGAGGAAGTCTGGCTTCCTTAGCTTTCCAAGCACTCACCCAAATCATAAAACCATAAACTGAAGCTGTCTTAAACATTTTGTGAAGTATGTTTTTTTCTCACAGGGAAAACCCATGCAAAGAGACGATGCAAACACAAACTCTTACATCCTGTCTGATTTGCAGATAACATTAAACCTGATTAATATAATGACTTCACTGATGAAGATACCTTCACTTAAGCTTAAGAATATTTTTCAAACTATCATGGCTGCTAACTCTTGTGAAAGGTTATGGTAATTTTTCAGTGCATCTGAAAAACAAGACAATTAGTTTGCTGAGTTACTAAGTTACACATCTGGATTTTGTTTCTAAACAGTCTGGTTTTGAAAGTCTCCTTTACAATGCTTTTCACCAACTACTCAAGACTTTGAGGATGCTATGCGAGAGCAATTAAGGATTTACCAACTTTATCTCAATTCAGGCTCCGAGTGTGAGATCCAGGCACAGAAGAATTTTTCTTATTGTCTTATTTTTCCCTCATTCTATCAGTTAACTTTATTTGGTTTCTTTTTACCGAGTCTTCAATTTAATCACATTGCCTTGTTTAGCCCTTCAAGCCTCTTGTTAAGGGGCAATTAGGACTTTAAAAGACAATTCCTTTTCATTATTAATTCAGAGAATGAAATGCCCAAGTCACACAGATTTGTTCAGGGTCTCAATTTTACCTTTATCACTATACCTACTAAGCTCGGTGGGAGAAATACTGTAGCCATATGTTTGAGTCAGTGCCTAGGTTGTGGTGATACTGCTTAATTTAGGGTTAAACATAATGCATTGTCCTTTAAGGAGGATCTTTATTCCATAGTTTCACTATGCAGGCCTGATTACTTTGTATCATACCTTACTAACCACTATGTACTTGAAGAAGGAACTAAAGACTGATAAAAAGGGAACATCCTGCCCCAGAAAGTGCCGAAAGCCGGATGATTGCCAAAGCAGCATGAACTGAGGGAAAGGTAAAGGTGGCAGGGGGAGATCGTGACCTCCAACTCAATTCCAGGCCGGAAGAACTTGCCCCCCCACACCTGCAAGGAGCATGCTTGCTAATTTACATAGCAAGCAAGGCTAATTTAAATATAACTGACCAATAGTAGACGAGATGGTGACTACTAACCAATGAATGTAAGTTTAGGCAGGTTTTTACTAATCATGTAACAGAATAAACACGTATTTCTTTGGTGTGGTGTGTTAGCTTTGTGGAATTACCACCTAGCACCCATCTTTGCGCAAACGTGAAACAAACAAATATCTTGGCTCTGTGTGTAAGATTGGCTTATTGCACACTGGGTATCGAACCCTGCTTGTGGGACAACACTACCATTGATATAGAAGTTGTGTTCTGTTAAATATTTCACCTAGTATGATGGCATCCGTTCTGCTTCCCATTGTTGCTCTAAGTGATACATTACTCTGTAAAATCCTCTCATTGGTTCCACTGAACTTTTTTTAAAACAAAATAGCAAAAGTTAGATCCAAAGACATTGGACTAAATAACTTGTTCTACAACTCCACTGAAATCCATCTCCTGAGGGATGAGCTTGGCCAGCTGGTTCAATCTTTGCAGTCACTTGCCATATAGTGGTCCAGATTTCCTTTGATAAATCATGGAATCATAGAACAGCCCAGGTTGGAAGGGACCTCAGAAGTTCATCTGGTCCAACCTTTCATGCTTCTAGAGCAGTCTTGCATATTGGAGCAGTCTTGCAAGGATCCATAATTTGATATAAGGTTAAATTCGGGTGGTATACCACTGCTTATCTGCAAAGCATCCAGGAAAGCGTGTCGTTCCATTCTTGAAGCTGTACTTGCATTTATGAAAATGATATGATGGGTTTATCTGTTATTGTTATTATGTCAAAGCCAAGAGATTTTGACTAGTTTGGGATCACACACAGTAAATCATTGTGCAGATATGCAGAAAGCTCTGTGAAGAGCTTTGGATTTACATTATTATCTAAATAGAAAACAAAGAGTAAAAGGAAAACACAACGACTTTCAAAATCCCTTGTAGCAGGGCCAGGAGTGAGAAGCCAGTTCTTCCAAATTCTGTTCTATGAGCCCATCTACCATGCCATATTATCTTAACAAGGTAAGCAGATGAATTTAATATCTTGTCACATGAAACAGCTTCTTCATGTAAATTATATGCGTGTGTCTGTGGATGTATGTATGTGTAGGTATACAGATGCATACCTAAATATTCCCATACAAACTTTTAAAAGTTTACTTGGGTAAATGAGATTCTTTGCCCATGAGCTTTGTCTTTCATATGAAACAGAAATATATTGACTATGTCCTTTCAGGATAAATTGTGGTACATTTTTATCCTTTCTATTTCTTGTTTATTTTCTGCTCCAGTAACTTCACTTGTCTTTGTATTGTCTGCAAAATACTAAAGGAAAAAACACTCGAAACAGTAGCACATCAAGAGCAAGCTTGATGCCACCCCACAGACGCATGACCTTTGTCTTACCTCGGTCTATATGTTTTTCAACAGTGTTACACAGGCTCAAACCACTGTATTGCAATTATTTACACACACAGATGTTGTACCACTGCCCTTGCCAAGATATATAGGCATGTGAATATGTAAATTACTGTCTTAGTACTTTTGAAAATGGTAAAGAATTTAGGTATCTGTTTGCATGTTTGGACAATACATAGCTTAAAAATCTGATCATGAGATATCAATACATAATTTCTGTAATACATAAAATGCAATACATAATTGGTGTAATTATAAAAAATATTGACACTTTATGTATGTTATTATTTGCCCTAGGGGAACAATGCCTAGTGTTTTAAAAATTATAATTGGGACAAGCAGGATAGAAACTTTTCCCTTCATGTCTGTCCTGATTCAAGAACTTATGAAATCCTCAATTCTGGCTGTTCAAGCCATCAGTGGAGATCTGTTTGGTATGTGATGACAGGTAAACTATTTTCAACCTTTTTTTTAAATGCAGATCAATTTATAGTGTTGGAGTCAAATTAAACATTGTTCATTGATATACTGAAGGCACCTAAAATATATCTACAAATGGCTAACAACATTCTTGATCCCCTCCCAGCTGCTCTCTCTCATTTCAACTTCTCTCACTGCCCCTCACCCTTCCCCTGAGCTTGCGCAAAGGTGAATTTGTATGTACCAGTTTTGAAGGGCCCGCACAGATACTAATGAGCTGAAAGTGCACAGACTCTCTTGGCTATGGAGGATGTGCATTTTACCATTCAATATCATGTTTTCTTAAGTATTTACTTAACTTCCAATGACTAATATAACCCCTATATCACCAAGAACTGTTTTTAACGGTATTTTTCCTATAGCACATCCCTGAGGTGAGACCAAGGGCCTGCATTTTTAGAGGTGTTATTCTGCTCTGTAAAACTTTGACAGCTTTTTTCCTTTTCCAAAGGGATATTTGCAAGCAGGATTCTGGCACATGTGGTTCACTGCAATGAGCTCCAGAAAAAGCTCAGTTGTTTCTGCCCACAGTTGTCTAAACCTGTCCCTGTGCCAGAGGCTTGCCATCCACAGTGCCGGCAGTGGGGATGCAGGTTTGTGCAGTTCACTGCCAGGTGTGCCAGCTTCAACTGCTGTCGACGACAACATTTACCAGGCTGTGACAGAGGTGGCTCAGGTCTCTGCCAAAACCTATGGGAGCAGAAGCCAAACCACCTCTCAGCATACTCATGCTATAGGGAGCTCTGATTGCTTGCACACGCACATGCACATTCTTGTGTGCACATACACACACAGAGCATTTTTTTCATGAATTCTTACTGTTGCTTGGCTCTCCACCAGCTGCAGCTTTGAAGTACCAGTGTTCGGATGAAATCACTAATGATAAAGTAGCCAACACCTGCCAAAATTGCTTATAGAAGTTTACATGTAATTGGCAAATTGAGATCATGTGCAAATCAAGCTCCTGTTTCATTCCAACAGGACTTTAACTTTTGATAAATTTTGTAAGCAATTACCATAAAGTACAACTGCCAGCACAAAACATAGCAATGACCACGAAACTCTGTAGTACCCTGTGCTGCTCAACCACTCCATTTTGCATTTCTCAGAAACATTTGCCATCTGTTTGAAGAAGAGGATCCCCTACAGCATTTTTTTTCATTTTGATGATGGAAATAGCATAACAATTCAGTCTGATAGCTCTTCTAATGGCAAACTACTGGCATGTAGGAGCTGTGAGAAAAATTAGGTTTGACACCTCACTGTATTCTGAAGCTGACAAAAAAAAGACCTGCAAGGCTTTTTGAAGCAATAGCAAATGACTGTAAATGATTACACTGGACATGAGCACTGAAACTTCAGGTGTAAAAGCTGAGTTTGAATATCATGCCCACATAAACACATGCTCCAAAACTTTGAATTTCTCCCTTGAGGGCTGGAAATTTGGACTGAAATACAATTGCACTGAAACTCCTGCTATTTGGATCTAGTGAGTGTGACTTACGCCACTATGATTGCTTCTGCTTTTGGTATGCTGCTGCTTTCTCTTTCTGAGAGCTCTGCTCTGCAGAGATGAGCAGCCATTTCACAGGGGGCTGTTATAGTCTGCAGCAGAAGACAGACAGAGTATTGATCCTGTTTTTAATACAATCGAAAATGTTTCATGTAGAAGTTGTTTGCTTATTGTACAGAGACATTTGTACTGTGAGCAGTGATCCAGATACAGGTATATATAATCGGGTACATCTCCAGCTGAAATGGATTTAGATACCATTGTTGCATCTTGTGACTAAAAAGGAAAGCTGCTGTCTCTTATGCTGTCATTCTCTTTTCAGATTTAGAAAACATTAGCAGGAAATTTTAACCAGCTTAGCCATCTGAGAATTTTACATCAAGATTGTTTTCATCAGAAAATTTCAGCCGTCTTTCACATATACTTTTTAATGAGAAAGAATACCTTTTTTCTGATTCACAAGAAAAAAAAACATTTTACTGCAAAGGGATTCCATTCTGGTCATTTAAAAATAGTTTTACCAATAGTTTTTTTTCCTGGAACTGGCTATAACTAGTAACGACATAAGAAATGGACATAAAAAGCTCAAACAAAATCCAGAATGTCAGTCTTAATGACACTTAAAAATCACTAGCTTTTAAATAAATGAGCACTACATATCTAGAGCAAAAGCTGGTATTTTCTACTAAGCTGCTGTTGTCTGGAGCTATAGCGATGGGCTACAAAGCTTTCTTTCCTAGGGCTGAGATATGGGTTGAGTTTTGTTGCTGTTGTTGCAAAACACTATCAAATTCAAGGACGTTGATAATAGAGAAAATTGGTTTTGAAAAGCTTTTAAGGACAGTGTTTAACAACAATCCCACTTGTACTGTCCAGAAGGTTGCTTTGATAACCGTGAAAGCTGAAGCAGCTGAAGATTTAGAAACAGATTGAGTGTTTAGACATCATGTTACATACTTCTTAGTAGAAAACAGTTCACAGTTTTGCCTTGTAGATCTCTAACCAAGAACCAGCTGGACTGGCGATGAAACAGCTCTGAAAAGATACAGAACATCAGAAGTTAAGGGTTAAAACCAGTGCTATAACTCAACTGTAATGCAACTGTCAGTCAAATGAGATGATAGTAATAATATACTTTGCATTTATACGTTATAACTCCTTCCCACCCAGTCTCTTAAAAAACTCGTTTCTAATATTAAGGATTTAATATTGCCAATTGGTTCCTGTGTTTTGTTAGTAATATATATGCCTGGGGACCATGCCATTTTTCTAGCTAGCGGTTCACTATCTCAGATGACTTGCTGTCAGCACATTTTTCCTGTCTCAGGTCAGTGGGGACTAGAAGTAAATATACTAGTGACTTCAGTGAAACCTCTACTCTGAGTGAAGTCTGTAGGGGATACACAGGTCAGTGAATAGTTTGCCCGGGGAGGTTGTGGAGTCTCCATCTTTGGAGATACTCAAAACCCAACTCTGCATGGCCCCTAGCAGCCTGCTCTCAGTGACCCTGTTTTGAGCTCTAGGCCCCTTCCAACCTCAACCATTTTGTGACTCGGCAGAGGTGTGTTGGCTTTCACAGCTCTGAAGGGAATTGCATGACCTGGGAAATAAATGCCAGCATCTTGGTTGCCACTCACTGCGCTGAGCAAACCTGCAAAGACTCCTACAGCCTACAGGCACAGATCTTATGTAATGGGGCCCAATTTTCAAAATAGCTCAGTGTACGATTGTTGCCATTTAGGAAACTAGATCAGGAAGCTGCTTGATATTTTCACAAATCCCTTCCCTGTCAACGGCCTGTCTTAATTTTAATGGCCCTATGTTTCTTATCAAGAACTTAAGAAGATGGCATTTTGCTTTGCAACTGTGATTACATATATAAAAAACACTATGTAAATATTTATGTAACTATAAATAACATTGCCCACATTTGTTGTAATGTAATAGGCCCTGCAATTGCATCCTACCATTGTGTCACATCTGACATGGCCCTTAATACATGACTCCTGTTGCACTGTACTACACAGGGTTCTTCTTAAATGAGACTTGTAAATCTACCTAAGTGGACAGTCTCCATTAGCTGTATAGTAAAAAAGAACAATGAGATGCTTATGTTGTGTTTGTGTTGACGGCTTAGTTAAATGGTTACATCTGAGTTAATATTTAAACACATTGGTTCCCAAGTACACTTCTCCATAACAGAGTCGTCTCCTCCCATCTTAGCAAATACAACGATGTAATAGGGCCTTTGCTTCGGCTGGGATACAAAAGCTGTTACATTATAATGGTTTGACTAAAATGATTTCCTTTTCTTTTTAAAAATAGCTTAATGTGCAGAGCTGGTTTGAAATGAATGGCACTTTACACATTGAATCAGACATTTTACTGCATGGACAATAAGACACAGAAATAATAAAAAAGGTCTTTTTAGTAATGAAAAGTGAGCGCTCAGGTCTTGAACAGCTACTGTGGGTACTCCTGCAGAACAACTGGTGCATATCACAGCCTCAGAGTTCTCTGTAATTCCAAGACATGAGCATCTTATAAGACACGTCTTGGGCTTCTAGTCTAAGGAAATTGATCAGGAAATCAATGAATTAAAAGTTCAGTTTTTGTGCAAAGTGAAATTCTGATGAAGGTATCTTCGTAACAGTAGAAAATTTTTTTAAGTTATGAAAACAGTGAAATAAGAGCAGAGAATCTGTCCTACTCCTAACATAATAAGCAGCCCATTAAAACTTAAAGACAACAGGCTATCCTCAGACTATAGTCAAGTTAGATCTCAACAACCTGAAGAAAAATACAGATGGTGTTGAAAGGTATCTTGTGAAGGGAACCTTACCTGCTGCCTACCCCAGGCTGTAGTGAGTCTGAGTCTGGAAGTGAATATATTTTGAGCTCTGCCAAGACTTTGCAGCAAATTAAAATGGAATAACTGAATATATTTGTCAGTATCGGAACACTCAACCACTTGGATGATCACTATGTTGTGTGAATTTTCTAACTGGTATGTGGAATTTGGCTGCTGTTACATGAAGTGGTTTAAGGGTTGTTTTCTGGATTTAGTCCAGTTACAGTCAAGGCTGCTGCTGCTGCTGTAAATCATTTCAGTGTTATGAAAGCATCTCTGCCAGGCTGACTACACTAGCAGGGCAAAATGAAGTGCTTTAATTGTGAAAGCTCTTCCCCAGCTGAAGAGCAGAAGCAGCAATATGAACTGCTGAAGCAGCCCTGACAAAGCTGCTACTGAGTTGTCTTCATGTTCCTATTAACACTGGCTCCTCCAACAGCTCCATTCTCCTGTCTTGTTAATCCCCATGAAGGTCCCATGTTTCCAGTATTTAGACAATGTAGATGGGTGAAATGTGAAGGCCAGTGGAAGTTCTGCCATTGTTGTTCACCAATACCCCAATGGTGACTGTGTTAAGTTCAGCTTGGGCTGTAGGTTTACACAAATTTGGCACAGAAGCAGAACCCCTCGTGTCTTGGGGCCTTACCGGCACAACACGTTAGACAACAGATCCTAATAGGAATGACACAAGGCCATAGCCCTGTGCATCACAAAAACAGGCAGACTGGAATGTAACTGAGCCACCAGCTTTAAGGCCACAGCTCTTTCAAGCGTGTCCACAGGTGGCTGGGATTTTATATCCCTTGCCTCACCTCGCAGATCACATAAGCCCTCTCATCCACCGGGAATGCTTCCAGCTCAGTAAATCCCCACCGTGCAGAACCCTGCTCATCTCCTCTTGGTCACCCTCACCATGCAAAGGTGCAGCACAGCTCCTGCCTTGGCTTGTGCAACTTTAAGGCTCAGTCTGGCACCTTGCTAAGGAAAATAGTCCAGAACGGGTGTAGTGGAAAGAGTTTCTGTGCTCTGGCTCCTCTTGTGGTCACATTCATGCTGCATCAAGGGTGCCTTTGTGTGGTTTAACTTACTCTGCCAAAGGGGACTAGAAAAGCCCAGTGACTTCTCAAGACTATTAAGTCTTCTGGACAAACTCTCTGTATGAAGCACAGAAGGTGGAGAGTCTGGAGACCCTAACTAACTTTACCAGATAAAAAATGTGGGTAAGTGGAGGAAGCATTTCCCCCGCAGATTAGCATTTAGCGGGTTAGCCAGACTCTGTACTTTTTGTTAACTGACTTCATAGTCTAATAGAAAATTCATAAATAAAATAATTTGTTAGAAATTTAACATTGGAAGTGCTTTTCAGTAGAGTCTCACTAGCAACACAAATCACTTGCACAAAAATTCAATATAAGCCCCTTCATAATATATAAGCCTAAACTCTGAAAAAAAAAAAAAATCACAAAAATAGTTGCTAGAACTCAAAACTGCCCTAAAATGTGCTGTGCAATAGTCTATTAAAGATCATTCCGTTAGGCATATTTTCTGGAATATCACGACTTATTGACAATGACTTTCCCCTTGTAAACTACTTTCTAAACTCAATTAGTGTAACTATCCTTTAAAGAAATTCATCACTAAGTTCTAGTAAAAAGTTTTGTTGTTTTTGCAACCATTATTTTTCATGAGATGATCAGCTTCCTTCAAAATATTGCAATTTTTTCACCGCACACATAAACAGAAAATTGAATTTTCCCTCTAGTTGAAACAATTTTTGGTTTTCAGTCTTTAAAGAAAACTCAAATTTTCAGTTGTTTTTTTGTCCATAGAATAATAAATTTACCATGTTTTAATAATAGGAGTTAAAGCAATCTCTGTAATGTGATCTAATGGATCTTATATAATGTCAGAAATATTCCTGTGTGCATGGTACAAAATGAAATAGTTATTGGTCTCACAAATATTTGTGTGAATTCAATATTTCTTAAAAGACGTATATGATTAAGCTCCCTTCCATTTGATTAGATTAGATTGTGAACATTCATTTTTCAGAGGTACTCATGCTACGTAAAATGCAGAGGACAAAACCAATCAGTGCTTCCAGGCACTGGAATGAAAACAAGAAGCTGATGGTACTGTTTCTATGTCATTCACTTATCATGTAGCCAATTATATGCATAATGTGATACTATTTTAAATGCTGACAAAATTTACTTTCAAATAATATTTCATAATGAATTTTTTTAAACTGTTTTGAATAAAAATACCTTGAACAAATGCTCCAAACATATAATTAGAGATTCACAGTGACTATAATTTTTAAAAATACATTAAAATTACCGGAACAACAGAACTTCTATTTCAAAGAAGCACTCCGGGAACACATACTAATTATACTTGCCTGCCTAGCTCTTCATGAACTTAATTCTTAGCTAGGATCAAATATCTGATCTGAACATGGACTCAAATTAATGTTATTAGCAACTGAGTAAACACAGGCTGAAAAAATATCATTAATGAGAATGCTTCAGTAAAATAAGACAGTTGGAGTTCAGTCTAGGTCATAATTTTAAAAACAAAAATGTGTGCACTCTACAATCTTTACTCTATGGGCAGTGGGCAAAAAACAGATTCAGAGAGAAGATTAGTGCTGGCTGCACTGTTCCCATGAAAGAGCTCAGCACATGAAAACCTTGTTCCTCTCTAGAGAAGATGCAGATGAGATGGGAGGGGATGCACCCTTGAATCAATTCAATTTTGCCTTGCTTTCATGAGGATGGCTTTCCACACAACTCAGAGGTCTGAGCTGAAGCGTTATGTTCCATAGCACTGTCCTTTGCAGAAACTGAAGTTTACCATGAAAGGGCTAATGTAACCGGCAGTTCTATTAGTTTTCTTGGGTAATGCATGATTTCTCAGCCTCTCTTTAATGTATCAGTACCAATATACTGAAAGTGAGCAACATAAAGAATGAGGGTTTTGGGAAGGAGCATATAGCTTAATATTTCTCTGTGTCAGAATGTGAATAGCGTGGATTTCTCCTTCCCTTTCAAGATAAAAAATGATAATAGAATATAACAAGTAAATAATTGAAAAATAGTACCCATGAAGTTATAGCACCAGTCTATAAGCATTACATAGATCCTTCTGTGCACAACAGCATGTTCTATTTCCATATAAAAAATGATGACTGTAAAAGCATCACGTTTTCTAGCAACTGATCCCATCCCTTGACACTGGGAAAGCCCCTTTTGGAAAAGTGTGTAAGATCTAATAATGTTCTATTATTAGAAATCTGATTATGTGCTTCAAGAAGCTTAAAAAAAATCTAGCAGTGATGGATGGTCAACAGGAGTGTAGAAGGGTTCTTGTGTTCCTAGGGGAAGTTAAAGCCATTATTTCCTCTTTATTAAAAAAAACCAAAAAACCCCCAAAAAACAAAAACAAAAACCAAGGGAAGAAAAACAAAAAAAGAACCAACCCCCCAAACTTTCTAGTCACTGCAACACAGTTATACGCATGCTGAGCAAACATGAACACAGCTGTTATAGCTCTGCTGTGCAAAAGAAAAAAAAAATCTTCTGTACATTTGTTTACATACTCTCTGCTCTGACATTTGGTCAGGCCACGCAGCTCCAAGCTGAAGTGAAATACAAAAATCATATGCTGCAGACACGCTTAGTATGAGAGGGCTTCTCCTCCACAGCTGGCATCCCTGCACTGCATGTATAAACAGAGAACTGTATCCCAATTAACCTACCTTCATCTTAGCTCATTAACTCCCAGTTCAACAGCCAACAGGCTGAAACCTTCTACTCTCCAGTGTTCTGCTGGCGAGGGAAGGATGTGGGATGTCAGAGGAAGCGTGGGTGGGGAGGGAGTCCCAGCAGAGCTGGCTTCGAAGGGGACATGGAGCCCTGAGAAAGGAACTGGGGACCTACAAAACCCCCCCGGAGCTGCACCCTGGCTGCTGGCAGAAGACCCAGCAGTACGTGAGGCGGGAGCATGCATCTTGCTGCCTGCAAACAGGGGGGCAGCACACAGTGGTTACGTGGGGACTTCGGGGTTTTGTACTGCTGTGCAAACCTGCCCTGGGGCTGAACACGTTGATTTGAGCGTTGTCCCTTAAGAAAGGGAGCTCCAGTGCTCCAAGGCTCAACCTTTGAAAGATTTCACTATTTATTTCTCGTGGCTCTTCTGAGATGATACCTTCATTTTGAAGTAGCATAAAATGGAGAATTATGGTTCCACTGAGTGCAGTTTCAGGATCCCTAAAAATTTCCTGGGGGATGTTGAGAGAATATAAACCTATTGACTGCAGAGCTGCCATCCTTAAGTCCTTTTCTCAGAAACTGTAGAAATAGCCCACAGGTCCCCAGGGTCTACAGACCATGGGTTGAAATTGTGTCTAGAAAACAATAACAAACCCATGCTGAAAAGATTACATCTACTCATTCATTTTAATTTGTGTCTGTAGGTTAGAAAACACATGGAAACAAACTTGATTATATCTAGGGCTAAGAATTTCCAGCTACTTGCTATAACATCATGGTTCAGTTATTTAATTCCTGGACACAGTTCAGAGAGAGGTAAAATCAACATCCACTTGGTGGAATTTGTTTTCCTTTCTGTTCATCCCTCCATTGTTTTTCCAGTTCATCAAGATTTCTACAGGAAAATGGTATTTGTTTTCTTTTGGAGTTAACAGAAAGTACAACATGTTACCCATAAAATAAGAGGAGGTCTTACGTGTTGCTGTTTTCCTGAGCTTCATGAGCCAGCTTCTACCCACAATTATTTATGAGTGATTTTGACCTATACCTTGTTTGTGTATGTATACCACCTCTCCCTACCTCTTCAAATAAATTGACTGTAGAAATAATAATAGAAAAAATCTTAAGAAAAATGGTCCACTTTTTCTATTTTTTTCAGATTTGTTTCTGCTCCTGTAGGCTTTGATTTAATTTGCAGGAAAAGGAATGTATAGATCAAAGCAAAACCCAAAATGAAATTCTAATAACATAATGTATCTACCAGTCACATTAAAAATACTAGCAGGAGAACTGAATTTGAATACGATTTAAACACTTGTTGATCAGAATATATATAAATATGCTTACATACACATGCTTTTGCTCAATTCCAAGTCTCTTTGAGCTCATTTAGAATTACCCCAGAGACTTTGTGGTGCAATAGATCAGATTCTGGTCTAAATGACATCATGCTGGCCAAATGGTGGCAGCAATTAATCTCTAAATTCATCATTAATAAAAAATAAAAAAATCATAGCTGAGATGTCAAGTATGTTAAACCCTTGAAGAGAAATGACCTAAAAACTTGTCTGGAATGTGATGATTTCACCAACCCATGAGACAGAGTCTGCACACAGTTGCAGATGTAGAAATCTGTTCATGGCTTTATGACAAAGTACTAACCTGACCATGGGCCAAGTTCAGACTTGGAGTGAGGGAGTGCAGAACTGATTTAAATTGACGGAGTTGCACCAAGGGGGACTTTCTCCCCAGAGATGCAGAAAGGTCCTTGGTGAGTACACTCCAGTTAACAAGGCTATGTTCATTCAGAGCCAGGTTTTTCTGATCTCACTCTTGCTGAGTAACAGCCATTTAGGACACTGGCATCTCACTATACTTGATGGATAGAGTAGGATAGCCATGCTGGAACCAGCCCTACAGATAGAGTACCTTTCCAGTGCTTGGGACTGGGGGAAGGCACACCTTGCAACACAGCACAGCCTCGGAGAGAGGCCCAGAAGTTATGTGGTCTACTTAAGCTTCCAATAAAAACAGCTGACAGAATGTAAATACGCATGATAGATCTCAGGACAATAAATGTACACTCTATGTAATTAAAAAATATTTATAAAAATCTTTGTTAATGGTGTTTTTAGTTTCATTTAGTGTGCTTTGCAGCATTACATAATTAATGCCCTACTGCATGCTCAGTAAAGAACTTAATAAAAATAGTGGAGGTGGGAATGATAGAAGAATCTGAAATAACTTGGGGATTATGCTTGTCACTCTTGAGTTGGCTTGAGTCAAGTTGGCTGTTGAAGAAAAGACCCAATATTGATATGCTGAGACTACTGACTGGCTGAGAATTTACACAGTATACACAAGCATTTAATTTGTCTCTGTAGTTCAGGACTTAGAGGTAAAAGTCCCCATCATTTGGACACAGATTACCAGGCCAGAAGCTATGTGGTTTTGATTTCCACCATTATTCTATGAGAGTTATTCTAAGTGTGCTAAAAATGAAAAAGTGAGATTTAAGTAAGTCTCCTTTCCTTTGTTCAGAGCAACAGCTAGCTGCTCCCCATGGAAATGCCTCACTGTGTCAGTGTCTCCTGTCAACGCAGCCATATCCTCAGCAGGGGCTTCTGCAGGGTGGGCCGTGTGTTAGAGCTTTCTTACCCTCTGCAGAGAAGAAAGGGAAAAGATGGGGAAATTGCTCTGTGAAATATCATCTATAGTGTCTTCCAGGATCTCCTAAACTAATTCACCTTGAGGCACTTCATAGTACTGAACACAGATGAACACTATTCTTGCTGTCAGGGCCCTGACCGCATCCCTCCAGCAGCAGATTTGGCTGTGGGGCTCAGGGCAGTGGCCAGCCCCTGGCCCCAGGGGTTGCTCCATCCCTGCTGCCCTCCCTGTGCCAGCCTTGGCCCATCCTCACCCCCCCGCCTCTGACCCTGGATCCTCTCACTGTGCCTGATTTCCCAAATACCTCTTCAGACAGCCAAAGCCATGGCACTAAAACGAGGTAGATGTTGATAGCTTTCCTTTAACACTTCATAGTTTCACAGAGTTTGGCTTAAATGTCCTTTTACACCACTGCTTACAAATTTAGTACAAAATCTGATAAAAAAAACAAAGAAAATGAATTCTGCTGTCAAGAAAAAGACAATACTCACTAAACAAACCAAGGACCATAACTGTCTAAAACTGTCAGAGAGTGAAGATTTCATCTGAAAAATATATTGTCTTCATTCTATCATTTCCCTCATGGAGACAGCAGTCCTAAAAGTTATGGTTATGTATTTTCACTGCAAGTAAGAAATATCTAAAATCTATTATTTGTCTGTGGTATGCATACGGAGAAGAGATTCATCCCTACAACTGTCAACACATTTCAAAATTTAGTGCTTATACTTGCAATACTACGTGTGTAACAATAATAGATGGAATATATGGAACAGAAAGCCTTTTTGCTTCTATCAGTTTAATGGCAGAAGGATATGCTGAAAGACAGGTCAAGATGGTTGGAGACATTCAAGAGAAACGAAAGGTCCAGCTTATCACAAAGTATGCTCTGGTTCACAGATGCACTTGGAGCCATAGACTATGTTGTTTTAACTTCACTTTCTTTTGTCTTTTACATCTGTAGCCCTTGCTTTTCAACTTAAAGAAGAATACAATGTAAATAATTTGCTTTTTAAGTTATATGCCCCGATGAAGCTAGTATCTAGCTGTTTGGCTTTTTAAATTGTTGTTTGATATGTTAATTATCAAATTCCATTCAAATAGTCAAGGACACTTACACAGCAAAGCAATCATTTCCTCTTGCTGTAAAATCACTTAATCAAATTCACTACATCAAAACCATTTCAGTAGCAACATCTGATTTTGCAAACACAAGATACAGCTTTTGCTGCTAGAATATGCAAGTGCAACTCAGCTGAATGCAGTGGAGCTCTGCCTGCCTCTGTCAGCAATGGATTTGGCCCCAAGGCTTCATTATTTAGATTGTGAATTCCTGATGTGAGGAACTATGTCTCTGTTTGTTTGAAAGATGCTTCAGATACTTTAGCTGCTTTATAAATAATAAATAAAATCACAACTAGAAGCCTGAGGGAAGAGGAGGACTGATTGTGAGAGAGAGGGACTTTGTACAAATACAGAATAACCTCACTCCAGCTACCTTCCAGGGACTCAGAAATAAAAAGTATCTTAGGTATTTATCAGGTATGTTGGTCTTTAATTAAAAGCTTTTGCCAGTGTGTATTTAGGTCTCTGGAGATACTTCAGTACATGTGCCCCAGACAGTGAGTTATTCATCTATGGGTGGTGCTACTGCAGCTCCCAATGTATTCATCAGGTTGTGGGGAAATACACTGAAGGAAATAAAGAATGGGAAGAACTTTTATGGTCACTTTGCAGATGTGCTCGGGAGAGGGTTTACTGTGAAGGGTATGGGAAGATAGGCACCTTTACTACCATCTTCTGGACAATGTGTCTCACCGTCACGTGATATTGATGAAGTCGTCACCTATCCAGGCACCATGACCATCCCAGTACCTTCCCAGCTGGAGGCAGCTGACCCACACACAAAGCCACCTTACACAGCCCAATCAAACAGCCAAAAATTTGCTTCGACTCATCAATACCGAACAGCTAAGTAGTGCAGCCCTTAAGAAGTAAGTACAATCAGATTTACAAGTAATTGGGAGAATTTTTGCTCTAAATTTAAATAAAATAGAATGTGGAAGTTCATAATCTTTATGAGGGAATGAAGGTTTAGATTATTGTGCCATAACATAAGCATTTGATGAATAACCTAGCCAAACAGGCTTTGTCTCTGCCATTGGTAGTACCAATTTCAAAACAGTAGCAGTCTAGGCAAGCATCACTCTGTCTTTGAGCATCCTGAGCATATGGCTAAATAGGAGCTTCAGTAGTGTGATAAATACAAGCAGATCCCAGAGCAATGACTTTACAGGACTGAACTCGTTTGAATACTCATTAGGTAAATGTATAAAGATTGCTATACAGTCAAATTATTGGTGGGATTTCGCAAGACCCCTCTTGCTGCAGAAATTATTAGAAGATGGCAATCACAGTATCAATTTTTCAGCACAGACCAACACTATGCTAAGAATTATATACAGGGGAAATCCTCAGGGCCAAATGCAATTGAAACTTATTCCCACAGAAAATATTAACATGAAATATGTTACCTATAAGGAGCCCTGGAACAATGTGTACAGTAATAGCTTTGAGACAGACAGAAAACTAGATGCATTTGCAGCTGAGAAGACAAGGACTGCTGTGGTATTTCAGGTCCTTCTGCTAGTTGAATCTTTGAAATGACAGGTTCATTTAGAAAATATATTAATTTCTTATTTCAATTTATCTAATCTCAGGAAACCTCAAAAGCCACAGAGATTTCATGTCAGTACTCTTCTACTGCCAAAACCAGTAATTTGAGCTCCCACATAGAGCTCCTCTGTCCATCAATGCGTTGTAGAGCTGCGTTAGAGAGATGTGGGCCTCTCTTCAGGTTGTCTAATCTGACACTACTTTTATGCATGTGTATTTTATAGATTCAACTTTGACGGCACAGGGAAAGAAGTTCTGTGTTTTGGGGATATGAATGTTATTAAAGACTGGATGAATCAGCAACAGTGTGTACTTAGATGTACAATGATGAATGAAATGCATTCTTCATTATTATTGAGAAGGAATTTTCAGTGACTACCAGTAATGATGGTTATTTTACTACAGAACTGATTGAATCATATAATGTCAGGAGTATGATAAATCTGACTTGTTCTCTTCTAATAATGCAAAAATAGATACTGTAGATTAAAGTGGAATGAGCAACCGATGACAAAAAAAAAAGCTTGCTAATAACATGTCACTTCATTACTGATCATCTGACCAAATCATCTGCCATCCAAAGTGTTTGTAATATTTCTTGAGACAAAGTAGCCTTTTCTACCACCCTGCAGGACAGAGAAGGTTTAAAAAAACCCCTCCTCTTAAAAAAAGACACTTCAGTTGGGCAAGTATTTTCTTCTATGCATAATTTAAAGAGAAGAATGGAATGTACATGACTGTGAGTGGAATAAGAATTGTGTACTTTTCCACAAATTTGAAGACTGTCCAGAATACATTATTAGTAAAGGACCAAAAAGACCGAGCAATTTAATCAGAGAATTTAGTTCCTTTTTCTGAAATGTCCAAGAACTGATTTTTCTCAAACTTATTTAGCCAATTTCAGTTTGTGCCATTTACTTCAGGGATTACATAGAAGTAAGTTAAATCTTAGCCATTTTACTCAGTTGTTACGAATCAGTGAAGTTATAGCAGTAACATTGGTTCTTTTCCCAGATGTGAGAGCATTTCTGATACCAATTATAAAATTCAGTTTTAGGTTAAGCATGCAAAAAAGCAGTTTCACATATAAAGTATAAAGGCAATAGCTTATATAAAGAGAAATCCCTAGATGTGTAAAAACTGGTAGGTTTTAGGTTTGAATTGAAATCAACATATAATAGATTTTTTTTTTTTATAGGAGATTTTTGTTTGGGTTTTGGTTTAGAGGAATGGGAACAATCTAATTTTGTAATAGCCACAACAGCATTTTGCAACACAGTATACATTATTTTATCAGCAAACATGTATTGCTATATGTATTAGTGTTTCAAATAATCTTCTACAGAAATTAGCTCTATATTCAAGTATTTTAAGCTGTAGTAGTAGCTTTTGCTCTCCCATGTTACTTGTTGAAAATTCTCTCTGCTTCCATTTTGTCAAAGAATGCAAAAATAGAAAAAAAACCCAACCCTTTCATGCCTCCAAGACTGCACTGCTCTAGCAAAAAGGCAGAGAGAAGCAATAAAGTTTATTCAATTCCCCAGGGTGCAGTACTTGAAGTTGATTTTGTAGTTGTATTGCCAGGCAATAGGAGGTTCACAGAGTGCCTCCTGACCTATGAAGGTCACTGCACTCCAGGCTCAAAGGAAGTTGTTCATGACCACAGTATATAGGCACTGAAGTCTTTGTGTCAGTGACACTCAGGAGGGGAAATTTGGGAACAAGAGGCTGACACAGAATGCTGGTTATAGCAATAATAAGAGACCATACTGTGGTTTTGTGGTCTGCGTGCAGGCAGAATGCTTTCTATGAACTTCACAACCTCCCTATATGTAAAATGGGAATAAAATCTCTCTGCTTCAAAAGAGAATGGAAGAATTAGCAGGCTGTTTGTAAAGGACTGTAGAAGTGATAAAACACACACAGTCAATAGAAAACCAAGTTAAATAATTGTACAGAAAATGAAACAGAAATCTTTAGGAGGAAGTCCAAGAAAAAACATCTGGCAAAAGAGAGAGGCATAGAAGGCCTGACAGAAGGAACAGAAAAACAGCATTATTGGTTTGTTTTTCCCTTTGTAGATCAAACCGACAAGTCAGATGCAATGCAATCTGTTGTTTGTACAGAAAAATTGGGGGAAGAAAGAATGGGAACATCTGAACTAAAAAGTCTCTTAAAAATTGACTGTGCTGTACCAAGAAGTAGATGGGGGGTGTGGATGGACACACAGGGGTACATGGGAGGATCTGGCTTTGAGCACCAGCAGTCTCCCAGGACAAGGATACTGGCACCTCTGAGATCCAGGCTGCGCTGGTATGAGCAATGCTCATGGGTAGGTGGAAATAGCTTTCTGAGTCTCTACACAGAAGTGAAAAAAGGTGGCAAGAGGTCTAACTTATCCATCAGCTCAACTTCATAATACAGTGGTCAGCATTCAGGTGCATCAGTGAGATGAGCTTTCAGAGATCATAGAGACTAGAGTTTTTCCTCTCCCCAGGCTTCCTGTTGCTCTTACTTAATTTTCAGCTCCCCTCTTTCCCTTTTGTCTCTGTTACCTTTCTTCATTTCTCTTGTACTCTTCCTTAGTCATCTTCTGTCCTGTTCCTCCTTTTTCTCCCTCTTTCCTCCATTCCCATGTTCCTTTCTCCTTCGCATTTCACAGTGTAACTATGTACTGATTTTTGTGAAGTCTCACCATGTGTTGTTCCTTCAGTAAATAATAGCAGTGACAACTGTTTGGTCTTGGTGCTCTTCTCCAGTTCTCTTGCCTGTAGGTAATGTTCCTGTGCCTAATGTTGCTCTTTAGGGAGCCCAAACCAAACTGATGATCCAAAACCTACAGCTACATGCTGTGAAAACAGTAGCACAGAGATACTTTGTTATCAAAAAATCGACACTTACTGTAAGACAAAAAAAGCAGATGAATATAGTCAGACAGCAAACTACAAAGGAGAAGAATCAGCCTGATGAGCCAAAGTCTTACCAACTTAGCTCTAAGAAAGACAGAGGTTTTTGTAGGTAGCACAGTCAAGAAGGTGGGTGATAAGGCTAATCTGAGGCAGAGCAGGGGAGCCCCTGAGATGTAAAGAGCAACAAAACATAAAGCAGTGTCCTGGTTTTGGCTGGGATAGAGTTAATTTTCTTCATGGAAGCTAGTATGGGGCTAGGTTTTAGATTTGTGCTGAAAACAGTGTTGATAATTCAGGGATGTTTCAGTTATTGCTGAGCAGTGCTCGCACAGCGTCAAGGCCTTTTCTGCTTCTCACCCCACCCCACCAGCGAGCAGGCTGGGGGGGCACAAGAACTTGGGAGGGGACACAGCTGGGACAGCTGACCCCGACTGACCAAAGGGATATTCCATGCCATATGACGTCATGCTCAGCATATACAGCTGGGCTGGAAGAAGGAAGGGGAGGATGTTTGGAGTGATGGCGTTTGTCTTCCCAAGTAACCATTATGGTGATGGAGCCCTGCTTTCCTGGAGATGGCTGAACACCTGCCTGCCAATGGGAAGTGGTGAATTAATTCCTTGTTTTGCTTTGCTTGCCTGTACAGCTTTTGCTTTACCTATTAAACTGTCTTTACCTCAGCCCACGAGTTTTCTTTTACCGTTCCAATTCTCTCCCCTGTCCCTCCAGGGGAGAGTGAGTGAGTGGCTGTGCGGTGCTTAGTTGCCAGCTGGGGTTAAACCATGACAAGCAGAAAAGGGCTTGTTTTTTCTAATTGAAATCACTAAACTTATAGTTTAAGAGGCATCAGATCAGCCTGAAAACGCATATAGTAGGCACTAGAAATCCTTTCATCCCTTCCTCCAAAGAATAATAGTTTTAGTGAAATTCTTATCCTACTTCTGTCAAAACCAGATACTTTTTCAAAGGAAAGGTATTATTTAATCCAAACAGTATAATTTCCTTTCTCAACATCTCCATCATATTATTTAATATCAAGCATGCATGACTTTAACAGCACCTCCTCATCAAATTCCCCAAACAGGAATGTTTGGCAATCAGTGATATATATGAAAATCAATAAGATGTTCTTGTACGAACAGCCTACTTTGATTAAACATACATCATACTGCTCTTTAGGTGGAAATTATACTGAAATGAAACATCAGAAGCAAAGCTAAAAGCCTGTAGTAACTTTGTGGTGTGAGCTTTTAAGTCTCATTAACATTAATTGTATGTATGGTTCAAAGAGAAAATATACACCAGGATATTTAAATTAATGTAACTGATTGAAATACAAACCCTACTGCAGGCAATTACAAGTGAAAATATTAAGGGTCTGTTTCTACAGCCCCATTCTCATTTAGTTAACTGCCCAGTCACGGTGAATTTACCTACATTCAGGAGGGCTGACTGAGTCAGACCGTAGTTTTCTAAATCAAATACTTGCTTCATATTAAAGGAAGATAGCTAACCTTGGAATTATGGTTTTGTAAAGATGTTTCTTGGCTATTTTTAGCAACACAGTTTAATCCTAGCATTGTAGTGTTTGGGAAACTTATTGGCTTTCCTTCCATCCTCAGTTATGATGAATGGTAAGTAAGAAGAATATCAATAATGTGTCGCACTTACATAATGCCCTTCATTTTATGATCTTTAAGGGATTTGTGGGCATGAATAAATTAAGCATTACAACAACAGTCTGGAAGTAAGTAATATTGTGCTATAAGGAAGAAAATGAAGTGTGGGGAGTGACATGAATTACCCAAGTTGAGTCAGTGGCTGATTGGGAAGCGGAACCTAGATGTCCTGGCTCTTGCTTTTCACTTTTAGCCAATAAGCACATTTTCTGCACTTGATCACTAGAAGTGTTTTGTATTAGCAAAATCAAAACAAAACCCTCATGAAAATACTACAGAAGGAAAATAATGAATCGTGACTCAGAGAACATTCGGATTGGGACAGTGCTTGAGGAGGCTGCCTCCTGAAGATCTTTCTAGATGGCATTCCCAGGCAAATAAAGAGAAAACCAGGAGTAGCTATTCGCAAGAAAATGTTGCAAGATTACCCCTGTGGTTTCCTACCTGGCTGCTCTGAAGATATTTTTAAAGCAAATTCCATGCAAAAGTCAGAGACTTGTCTGTAAGGGAGGGGAGGAAGGGAAGCTCTGCACTCATCCACCCACTGTGCTCCCCATACGTGTCACCAGTGTTCTCCTCACCTCACTCTCAAGATGATTGAAAAGTAATGAAAAATAATCCAGCAGGTCTTTTTTTTTATAAACTCAGCCTTGCCTTAAAACTGAACTTTAAAAAGAGTCCATCTACCAAAGGATTGACTTTCAGACTTGGCCCAGTGCAGCACTCATTGCAATCAATACAGTCCTTTCTCTTACCTGCAAAGCCTATGGCTACGCATAAGCACTGGAAGATGATGACAATGTTTGATAATCAAGAAAAAAAGTGAAGTGTTTCCCTTAGACATTTCTCAATATTCTTATAAAAAGTAATACTGAAAAGGAGAAAATGGGAGAATGAAATAACAAAATGACAGGGTACCTGTAGCATATAAAAATGGCTTTGAGAGTAAATTAGTTACCTCTATGACTTTAGCTTGTGATACAGTGCTTTGCTCAGAGCAATAAGAAACAATGAAAGTGGTTCTCTAATCAACAGCAAAATGATCAGCTTCAAATCTGGTAATTCACCATCGATGTAAAATGTGCACACACATACCCAGGTACAGCTGCATATTGCCTCATGTTGCTAATTTTGTAATGTTCACACTTAGGTTTTTTGGTGGATGGTTTCAGGCCTGTCACATTTTGTGATTACAGGAGATCTGAGCTGAAAGATGGGGGGATGCTTCACTCGGCAAGCACTGATGCTTACAGACTTGAAAAGACATCTCAGCCTTTATGCCTGGAGGACTCTGTCTTAATACAGGCCTGAAGAGGCTCAAAGTTATTCAAGTAAGGCCAGGCAACACTGAAGAGAAGACCATATAGGGAAGTAAAGAAAAGAAGAGGAAAACACAAAAAGAAAAAGAACATGGAAAAATTCTGCTCTTCCAGTTTCAGAGCAGTAAATACAGAAAAAGTGTTGCCTTAAATGGAGTTATGCTGAACATGCTCCAGTTAACAGAAGGATGTGTTACCTGAGGTGCTCTGAGTAAAATAACTTGTTTTTTTTTTAATTCTGATCACTGATGTTGTTTCTTTGGAAAGGAAAAAAATGACCTAGCCTTGATTTCTAACATATGTTTCTCTGCATCTCATTTTGATCTGACATGAAAAGCATTCATCCTCCTCTACACCAGTTTTAGATTGTGTCTGGATTTCTGTGCAGAGGTTCGTTGATGAAAGAGTTCTTTAACATCCAGGTGAGGAAGGGGAAATTTGTGGTGGCCTGCATGATAAAATTATGGTTAGTATAACCACTGCTGGGACCTGGGACAGTGACAGCAGTAGCCAAACACTGCAGTGGCCTCTTATTCCTCCAGGGGAAGAGGCTGGGTTTCTGCCACTACTGCTTGTCTCACGTTGTGACCTGCTGGGAGATGTGGTTGCCTTGGAGTTTCACTAACTGCTTGAGCTCCTTTCCTTCATTTTCCCAATTCTTTTCCTTGCCTTTAGGAGTTCCTCCATGGAGTTATGTTATGTTAGTCTCTGGTACTTTTACCCACCCAGGTACCCACTGGGCTCAGAGCCTGGTTTGACACCATCTCAGAAGATTTACCACAAAGTCTTCAGACTCCTAAGATCTGCATTTGGCCTGTTGCCAGGCTGTACATTATAAGGAGACACAGGGTAATGCATGCCAATGAAGTTTGACATTGTTTGTGAAATGTACAGGCTTGGGACAATACAACTTCTGATCTTGTTTAATGGAAAACATTACACTGAACTTGACCTTCTGACTGAATGCAATGCTGCTCTAATAACATGTCTTTCTCATTTGTATTGCTCAAGGAAATCCTGCTGTCTGTGACATTAGGTTTTATCTGCACCATCAATCTCTAGCAGAAAGACATACAGAAGCTCTGTTTAGGGGACTGCACAAATCTTTTTTATTATTATTAATGCTGAACATAACCACTTCAGCTTTGTATTCATTATTTTCTGAATTCATCTGTTCATTTTTCTGGAACTTGAGAAAAATGTAGGTTTTATGTCTTATTTAACGAACTGTGGTTCACACCGTAATGGAATTGCAAGCTACTGTCAAATCACAGATAATACGCCATCTGTGATGTTACACTAAGTTGTTGGGCCAAATATTCTTCTGGTATAAGTCAGCACAGCTTAATTTACATCAGCAGAGCCTTTCAATCAAACTTGAAATAACAAATTCATCCATCCAAATGATCTTTCCTTTTTTCTTATTCCAGAGCCAAAGTGCAGATTTCAGAAGTTGTGTTACAACCTCTAGGAGTGTGAAAGCACAACAGCAGTAAAGCAAACAAACAAACAGATCAAAGCAAACCAATCCTTTTTAGAAGAAGTTCACATATATCTTAAATACATATTATTGTGTTCTGTCTGCCTCTAAACATTAAACTGGTCAGTCTATAGCAGAAGTTTTACCTCCAGTCCTCAAAAATCAATGCATAAACTGAGCCTTTCCATCTGTTGGTGTTTAAAGTCACTGGTGTTTTCTTGTGAAAGTGGATATTATACTGGGTCCAAAGCACAGTCATACCTTGGCTCTTTCACCAGTAAAACAGGCTTTCTGATTTTATTATATTATTCTTGCACAAATACCTGAGGTAGTTCAATTACCTGCAGCAGCCTGTCTGGAGCAACCACCTTTGCTTTTCAGTAAGGGCAGAATGTCACCGTAAAATGGCTAGTCTGCCTCCATGCTATTTCTTATGGGTCTAGCATGAGTCCCTAAAAAAAGGCATGTATGAGATGTACATCTCAAGAAGGGGGCACTGACTGGGGCTAGCTGCCAAAACACCTTCTCTACTCTGTAACTTGCCCCCCACTGCCCTCTGTGGCTGAGGATCTTCAGAGACAGTCAGGGAGGTTGCTGTGGGCAGACAAATTGTTCAGACAGCCCACAGACAGCGTCATGTCCCCTCCAATGATGGACATGTTATGTGACCAGATTTGCACCAGACACGTGGTGGGGGAACCAAAATTTTGGTAAACGCTAACGGCACTTTCAGTCATTGGACAAGAGGGAACATGGCTTCGCAGTGCCACCATAGGATGTTACATGACCTGTCCTTGCTGTAACATTTTTCACCCTGCCTTAAAATCATGTAGAGTCACAACTATTGTCATTATAAGGCATTGGCAAGGATAAGCACAATGCGGATGCTGTGACTGTAATGCCTGTGACATGATGAGACAAGAACCTCAGAACAGCTCAGCGCCTGGGCAAAGGCACAGACAAGTAAGCGAGCAGCAGCCCACGAGAAGAGGGCAGCACAGCGTGTTCCAAAGTTTCCCAAACTCTACACTTTACAGCAAATTGGAAAAGATAAAAACCCCAGCAATTTTACAGGAAAAAATCTGATCTAGAACCTTTTGGAAAGACAGAGCAATAGTTGCAGATACACTTACAGTCTGTTTAACACTCATCGGCAATAAAAGTCCTGGACTAAGACAAGGTGAAAGCTGAAGCTCTGCCATTTTTATCTTCTGGAATTAAAATAACTTTCCTTTCACCTTGCAGAGCAGCAGCACAAACCGGGCTGCCCACACCCAAGCAGTCAGAACTGCATTGCCAGCATTCAAACGCTGTTTGGTAAACAAGTAGCTTTGGGAAAGAAAGGATGGGAAGATTTTCCACAATGTTTGGGAATGTTTGGCATGCAGAAAACCCCTGCTGGCTGCCTGCCGGCCTGCCCGGGAGCCAGTGCACAGAACTGCAGATTCTGCTGATATCGTCCAAACATGTTAATTTTGCTGCTGCTTTGAGTGTTTTTCATCACCCCTGTCCAAAGCAAAAGATAGACAGGAGGGGCTTTTTCCTGCTCCCTTTGAAGCCCGTGGCAGGTTTCCCTTCAATGGCAAAGTGCCAGGATCTGTACCTGACTAAATAATTTTGTGTTTCTGCATCTGACTGCATTTCCCTAAAAGTGTTTGATGTGAGCCATGGTTCCCAGCCAGAATCCTATGGCTCCATAAGGACAGATTTTGGCCCTGAGCTAGTACCAGTGCAGATGATGCTCCATCATTTAGTGTTGCCCTCCATAGAGAACCCAGGGTGTCCTATTAGTGGCAATGCCCTCCCCTTGGTCTGTGGGGCTGTGCCTTCCCCTAAAGCCATACCTTGGCCCTTCTTGTTTTTCACTTTCTCACTTCAGCTCACACTAGGGCACCAGCACTGGCCCTATTAGCACCTTGTCAGGTCAGGAGACTTCACCAGAATGGATTATCTTCCTTGCAGTCCCCTCAGTTCTGGTCCTGCAGCAGAGTGTTGCCTTGCAGGGGAAGCCACCACAAATGGTGTCCTCGGTGACAGGTCCCTGCTCTGGTTCTGGTGCCACAGGCAATGGTTCCAGCAGGCACAGTTTGAGAGATGTGACCCTTGAGCTGCATGCCCTAAAGAGGCAAAGGGTGGCCACACACATCACGTACACCCAGAGTGAGTTTTATCTTCAGACAGAAAGGACACCGGTTATATTAACTGGAAAAATAAACTCCAGCCTTGAAGACTGTGCTTACTCTGGCTGTAAGCACAAGCACAAACTGGTTCACACTCATACACAAGGTGTGTGCACACTCCTGTGGTTCCTCCCCGCTTGTGGCAGGAGGGATCCAGGAAAAAGCTATAAAGGTGAGTAAAGAAGAGAGCCTTTACGACATGCACCATCTACTTTTCAAAGTAACAGTCTGGACCTGGTCCCTGTCTCACTGCCATGGGCAAGTAAGATGGGAGCAATGGAAAGTGGTAGCACTTCATGTCTAAGCTCAAAAGCATTAAGAGGACTATAGCACTGAAATTAAAAAGAATATCTGATTTCTTCCTCCAGGACATGCCTGCTTTCCTACCAGGGAGATCAAATTTGAACAGGCACAAAGAAACATTTACATAACAGGACTGTAAGAAGCAGCATACTGTAAAAGCATTCTGTAGGCCAGAACTGAAGTGGCAGCGATATTTCTGGTGATAGCAATACTCAAGTGAATAAACCATGGGGCTTTGAGAGCACATCAGAGATACACATTAATGCTTAAGGCATTCAGATGAGAGCAGAAATGAGTCTCTTGGAGCTATTCCATATCTGAACAAGATGCAAAGTAGGAGAGATTGCAAGATGCTTGTGTGCACAGAGCTAACGAACACAATCAGGAAGCAGGAGGCTCTGTATTATGTGTTTTCACAATACATGTCATACATATTGCTTTACATCATGATGTGATAAATCATTTGTTTGTATCCACAGCCTGACATACTTTAAAACAATCAGCAAAGGACTGCATTGCAAACCAGCTTGTCACTGCTAATTGTCTAAACTCTCAGTGACCACTGTTTTCTCTCTATCGTTACTGTTTGTCCTTTTAAAAAACATGTGGCAGTATAGCAAGTATCAAAGCAGGAAGAAAGGAACATTGCTAAAGCAGTAGTTTAACTGTGTCCATCCTTTTTCAAAGCAGAGCTGGTGTTAGACATCTGCAGCCTGGATGCTAAAGCACTGCACCTTTCCCCTTCTTCCCTTAACAACATGCAACTTGGCAGTGTTACCTAATGGCCTTGCACACTTCTGTAGCCTATGGTCCCTCATCATGCTTCTGATTGTTTAAACCAAACAAAATATATGTAGATATTCTCTCTATCTTGTCCCATAGTTAAAAAATAGTAGGTGGCAAGTCAATTTTATTTTGCTTTTTATCCAAAATTTCATGCAGCTTTACAGACAATTGTTAAACCTCACAAACCTCAAACAAAAAAATGTGTCTGTGCATTTTGTCAAGGTGGAAACAAAAGAACAGAGATGTTAAATGACCTATTGAAAAGCATACCAGAAAATTAGTGGCAGCATCAAGTATGAAACAAAAAGAAAAAAGTCCTATCTCACCATTTTTTGTACTAGCCATTGTACCATACAGTCTTCATCATTGTCCTTGTAATGCAATGCACAGCAGTGTGTGACTGTTTCCACTGATGCTCTACCATTAGCAGCTTCATTCCTTAACATTTTCTTTTTCAGCAGAAATTTTTCGATATAGATTATTCCCTGCCTGTAACAATTATCAATAAAATCCTCATGTGATTCTCTGGTGGTTTATGCTTTGAAAACAGTATGTCTTCAACAATTTTCACTGCACAAGCAGGGATAATTTAGTATTAATTTTGGGGGGGTAGGATATTGGGATAACCAGAAAAGATGGCCCTCTTCTTGAGGGAAGTCTAGTAAGGGCTTTAATTTTCTTAAATTATTGCCGTCCAAGTTGAACACTAGGGGTCATATTTAGATAACCACTGACATACTGCAGAGCACATCGAGGAGAAAAAGTAGCCACATGCTCAGAAATGACCCATGAATGTTTAACAATTTGCAGAGTAACAGCAGTGATTTTCGTAGTATACAGTGCAAATGCTGGTTTCCTGTGAAATGCTGGGCTGACTCCTGTATTTCTGTGCTTTCAGCAGGAGTTTGGAAACAGTGGGAAGGCTCAAAACATGCTCATAGCATCAGATGAGCTCTATCTTTTCCCCGAAAGGGGAATGCATCTGCACAGATGTCTGAGGGTCTGTGCTCTCTCCCTTTTGTATTTTCAGTGCCACAACAATTCCAGTTCAGGAAAAGTGAGGCACAATGTTTTTGTTGCTGAGCCAAAGTGCTCTTGGGAAACCCAGAAAATTCATTTAGGACCCAGATTCAGAGGCAACACCACCAGTTGTTCATCAGTTTTACTAAGTTTTGCATACTTATGCACTTCTTGAGGTTAACTTTCACCACCTGTAATCCCCACACAGAAGACAACTGGCTCTAAGCAAAGTACCTTGACATTACATAGATTCCTGGAAGTCGAGATAATGCCCTTGTGAGGAACAGCCATAGCATAACATTATTTTTCCACCATTCTTACAGTAGTAGAAAGAGACTGCAAGGAGATACATGCTTTTGTGGAAATGCATCTCTACTGGTGCTGAGAGACAGACATGTTCCCTCACGCTGAACCAGAAATGCTAGAAGTGGCCTCGCAGATGTCTTTGCATTCCCACTATCCCCAGCTGTGCCATGGGTCCCTAGTGGCTGTGGAGGACTCGCGTGCTTATGCTGTTATGGATTGTTGTAATTCTGGGTTGATGTCAACTTGCAGCATTGTGCTGCTGCAGTTCCATATGATTAAATGCAGACATAGAAAATAAGCATTAGCTCGTGCCTAATGCCTTTCTGTCCACATGGTTTGCTTGTTTCCTACGTTATAGTTTCCACTGTGTTGTCCAGTCACCTTTAAAAGTCCTAAGTACTGGAGTTTCCAGTATTTCCTTTAGGAGACTATTTCACAATTTGAAATGTCTTGCTGTCAGGGAGGTTTTCCTGACATTCATCCTAAAATTTCCTTCTCTTAATTTCTTCTCATTATTCCTAATTAAACACCCATGTAAAGAATTCCTTCCCACAACTAGAGCCAGATCACGGCTGTTCTTTCATGTACATGCAAGCTGAAGAAGGAAAAAGGAACCTGAATTTACCCCTGCCCTGTGAGGTAAATGCAGAACCAGCACCAAGCGACTGTCTAAAAAATATTCTTTCAAATTTGAAGTGATGAACATATTAATATATACAGTTAGTTTGAACTCAGAAGCTGTAGAAAATGTGAATCAGAACTGAAAATAAATAAGCAGTTCAAGATAAATAAAAGATGTAGTGGATTTTCACTGACCTAAAGCTTTTTGAAGAACATTTACTGCTATTTCATACTAAAGATATGGTGTCACATATATTTCTTTCAATCTTTCTTTGAAAATGTACTGCCACACTTAAATATCCCCAGTGTTTTGTGCACCTTCGTGTGAAACTCCCTGACCACTACAACAACTCTTTCTTAAGTGGTTAACAAGTTACTCCAAAGCCTTACTGCTTGTAACTTAGTAGTAGCAGGTTATCCCTGAATGCAGGGATTCATGATCACGCATGGTGGTAAGAAACCCTGGATTCACAGGTTTGACTGAAACTCATCAGCACTTTGGGCAATAATAAGAGACTAAGTCCATGCTGTCCTGGTTAAATTCTGATTTACCTCTCCTGTGCTGACATTTAGCTCTCCTGTAGTTTCAAACTGAGTGTGCTGTTTTTAATTTCCCTTCTCAAAAATGGTTGCACAACATTGCTGGTACACAGCGGCTCCTTTGGTTACATCTATCTCAGGCACTGAGCCTCACACTGAGTGGAATAACTGGTGAGATACTTCAACCCCTAAATATTCTGCAGGAAAACAAAAAGTTCTATCCGTATGGAAATTTAGCACTATAGACATTTTTTGTTAAAATGCATAGCTGTTCACAAAGTTTGCTCTTCAGAAACCCATGTTTTTCCTTGCACATATCAAGTTTATCTCTGGTTTGATATCAGAAAAGTCAGAACAGTATCAGCAGAGACCCAAAAGGATTAAACCAATTTTTAGCAGTCAAAACCCTACAGAAATAAAAAGGAATTTTAAAAAATGCCTCAATTCAAATAAAACAACCTACATTTAAAATATTCTTGTTTTCTTTAAGATCCCTGGGAAGAGATCAGCTTGTCTTAAGAAATGGCTTAGCTTTAAAAAAGCACACCAAAGCACACCAAATACCAACTATTGAGACTTAGGTCTGTTGACCAGGATACCAAAAAATTATGTTACTTTCATGCTTTTTCTTGCTCGGGACAGGGAAGCACCGCACAACTGAGAGCCCAAGTAAACATGGCTTTTCCTACTCTGTGCATGGCTGGATTTTTGGGTTTGTTTCTAGCACTCGGGCATGCCATGGAGTGTTGGGAATCTGCCTCTCCCAGCTTGTCTCAACAGGGTGGATTTGATCTGGGGACGGGCAGTAACGTGACGCTGATCCTGATTTCAGGGTGGGCAAGTAGAGCACAGGTCCAGCTCATGGTTCCTGGGGATGGGTTGGGGCACTTCTGTGGATTGTGGGTGGAAAGCCTGCTCCCTGCTCTGCCTGTGTTTTGGAAAGGGCCTAGTCTGGAGAAAAGCAAAGCAGGCAGGGTAACAGAAATAAAAAATAATGTGGTTTCTTTGAGGTCCTATAGACAGTTTGGGTACAAACCAGGTATAGTAATAGCAATATTTTTTTCTTCCTTGGGTGCAACGCAACAAGGGAAGTGTGTAAAGGCAGAGGCTAGTAGCTGGAACAAACTGGCTTCTGATGTGAGTCTTCACAAAGCTTTACTGGTAGTGTTTTCATGCTGGTAGGTTTTAAAGAAGTTGTTACAGTCTATCATTATGACCCATTTCAAATCATAAGGGGTGCCCTGTTAATTCTGTAAAATGTCATCCTGAAATGGGGAAAGTTTTACAGACTGTCAGAAGTTCTATGTTTTGTTACTTTCCAGCCTCAGAACCAGAATTTTTACAGGAGGATTTTTTACCCCCTCTCTCATGCTATATAGAAAATGATTCTGAGTGTGTAATTATGTTTATTTTAGCATAATCTGTTAATAAAATCAGACGGACTATAACAGAAGGGTAAATATTAAGTTACAGAGTTTCTATCCAATAGCCATAGAGGACTATCTTTATCAAATATGTAACTTTCAGACAAAAGAAGCACCTGATGTATTAAAGTAAAGCAGATGAGGCAACTCATTAGAGGCAGGTCAGAGGCTGGAAGAATTAGCACAGGAGTCTTATACAGATCACTTCTGCTTAATAGGTTTTTGTATTCCAATATGTAATCACATAAATTTTTGTGTTGCAATAGGTAATCACATAAACATCATCTCTGTGCTTAAATGTTGAATTTTGCATTTCAAATTGCAAACTGGACACCTTTTAAAAGCTGGTGAGAAGGAAGTAGCTTGGGAACCACAGGTTATGCAAAACAGTCAAGCATGGGCATTTGCTGTGGAGATGAAGACAGTGGCTCGTCTTTGGGGTACTAACTTCAGGAGTTGACTCTTCAAGTAGCAGTTTCCCTTCTTCGGAGTAGCAGAGGCCCCTACCAAGCATGTGGCTGAATATCCTCACTTTTTCTTTCCAATGAGGATTGGGGAATTCAGCACCTTGCAAGAACCTGGTAATGTTTAGGGAAATACAGTGTCATGTTCTGCTGTAATTTCCTGTAAAGTTGAGAAAACATTCCTTTGGTAAATTGTAGTTGGAGAATTATTTAAGCATCCTACAAGCCAAATTTTTGATGTTTTAAGTACTAGGTCTACTTTCTGCAACCTACTTATCTGGGGTTTTATCCAAAACACATTAACAAAATTTACTGATTCATTAGGGAATGCACCACAATGCCCCACAAGTACATCTTGACAAAATGTAATTGTTTTGCTTTAGCAAACAAGTATATAAAAGGCAAAGACTGTAATATGTGAATGTGACCATATTAACTTAAGACCATGCTTTTCAAAATGTAGGCATCATAACTACTTGTTTAACGTTGACAGCGTGCTTGCTGCTCTGCAATAGCAAATGAAATCATATTTTAATATCTTTGAGCCAACATAACAAAGAACATACATGACAGAAAGGAATGAAGATACTAAAATAACTAATTTGAGTTATTGCTGTTAATTTCCAATTTTATGACTATTGTAAAAGAAATGAGTTGTCAAAATGGATTGAGTGGAGAACTCTAACTTTGGTGAGATGAAATCAGGAGGATTCAAAGCACAGTTGCCAGACTATGCTGTTCCTGTCATACGGTTCAGGCAATGGTCGTGCCATGCAGTGGGCACTGGTTTTAGAATACTTTACCTGAAATCTACCCTCTCAGAATGCCATATAACTTCTTGAAATAATACTTAGCTTTCCTAAAACTGTGAGAGAGATGTTGCAAAGGCTGAACCCAACCATCCTCAGGTTGTTTTCTTTTATCATTTCTAGGTATCTTGTTTAGTCTTTGTCTAGACAAAACTACAGGCGAAAGGTGAATATCCATTTATTCCCCCCCCCCCCCCCTTCTTAAATACACATCATACAAAATATGGTGTGGAACTTAAATCTGGTTTGGCTTGCAAGAAAGCCCTTTAAGGTAGTAGGAATCCAAAATAAGGAATACATAATATATATAAATATATATATATATAATAGATAAGGAAACCTTTCTTTATTTTCAGCATCTGAAAATGAAGACCCTGAAAAAATGAGGTTTGAAAATATGAGCAGCAAGGGAGGGGAAGTCCCTACATTTCTATGGGCTGTGCCAAGACACGTAGCAGCAAACTAGGAAGAAATCTCAGGACGGGGGTAAACAAAGACCAGTTCACTCTAGCCTTGCCTAAGGGAGGAAGAGGGTGGGGGTCTCTAGCTGTCCTGGGAGCTCTCTTCACTGAAGATGCAGAGGACCTGTCAATGCAAGAGCTCTGCAGGACAGCAAGGTGGCCTTTGGATGAGGGGCTAAAATGTCACCTTTCCCCTTGCTTATCCACCCACCTTTCAGAAGGTGGTTGCTGCACGAGTCTGTGCGTGCACGGCGTTCTGGTGACAGAACCTGTTCAAGGTGCTGCTGCCCCTGTTCCCCCACCCTGCATGCATCCCGCATGGCAATGCTGTGGTTTCTAAGTGACCTGGCAAACAGACACTATTCCTTTACTTTGGGATGGATGGATCATCGTGCCCGATGGGACTGTTTACTCACAGGGTCTCTACACCTCAGCACTGCCTATGGGACCCTCCCTGCCCTAAGCACTGCAGCTCTGTCCTGGTTTTTCATTCCCTCTGCCACCAGTAGCTCATCCCTGCCCCTCTGCAGCCCAGCTAGAAGAACGACTGCCAGCACTGGGGAGCCTGCTAGGAAGGTCACATGTGTGTGTACAGCAGGTTCTCTCATGCTCTTCCTCATATTCCAAGGGGTCCCAGGGCATGGAGGCATTTTAGGGCCAGATGAAGAAAGAAGTGAGAGCCATGAGAAAAGTGGGGGGCTTTGTGTGCCCAGCTTCTCCTTTGAACTGTGATCAACCCCTGGGATGCTTCATAAGACAATTAGAGGTTATCTGAGGCAACATTAACCCCCAAGAGGTGTATTCACACTGTCTAATTTCAGATGTCTAATGTATGTGCTCTGACTAGTCTTCTGAACAGCTCTGTCTCTCTCTCCCTTAACTCTTTTAGGAGCTCAGGCATCCAGGCTCCTCTCTTCTGCATCGTCTCCAACTCTACAAGCCCAAAGTGGCCCAAAATATTGAGACCACACAGCTGCACAAGCCAAAGCTCCTCTTTCCTGAGCTCAAGCACCAGGAGCTGTTAGCTGGTGCGTGAAGAACGCCCCCAGCATTTCTTCTCCTGATGGACCAGTCCCTGCTGTGCACAGGGAGGGCCTGGGGGTGAGGAGGTCTCCCCATCAGCGAGCACTGCACCCACATGTCCTCCATGGTGTTCACCTGGACAGACCCCTTCCCCATGAACAGCCATGCTTGAGCTTCCTCTGTCTTCCAGGGGAATGGCACAGGGACTAATGAGGCTAGGACTGTTATAATGAAGGCACACAGAACACAATAAAAAGCCTAGGAAACCAGCGTTTTTAGTCTTTTGCAAGAATGGGTGATATTTTTATGAAGTGCTTAGCTCCCACTTCGTTCTCTAACAGGATGTGATCTGTCTTGCAACTGCAAAGTTCTTCAAATCTTATCCTTTACTGACATTATGTTTTATGAAGACTGTGAAAATGATGAGACACACCAGAGACTGAGGATTGTTTGCTTAGTGGATTACAGGAGCAAATTATTAGGGCTAACACACAGAGGATCTTTGTGTGGATGATCTCTCCATGTATCTGGTTTAGTGACAGCTGTTGGCAAAGAAGATGAAAAGGGAATCTATGTTATAAGCAGCCATGGGGGAATGAAAAGAAAAGAAAAATGTCTTCATAGTCTGTGAGTTGGCTTTTTATTAGTGCATTAAAGAAGTTTTAGGAGTGTGGTATTTGCTAGTCACAATAAAATGTTAAAAGTAACCAATAGGTAGTTCAAGTCCAAATTTTACTGCTCCCAAAACCGATAAAATAAAGGTTTACAAAACCTAAAGATTCATCTTTCAGATGATTGTGTTACCATGTTTTTTTGATTTTGTAAAACACCAATAAATGATACCAAACCTGATTTATAAGAATGGTATATCTGATTAATCTTATTTTTCTGAACTGAATGAAGGCAAACACTGAGCAAACATGAAAAATAATGAAAAATATATGGACTTGAAAATATATTACTGAAATTCAAGGATCAAATTCTAGATTTGCCAATGCAAAAATGGTTAACTGAACTTGCTATGAAAATGTCTGACTGCCCCTTGCTAGGGAGCAGGGATCCTCATTTGCACAGACACAGGGTGGCATTTCTCTGACACCTGAGCACATGCTACTTTCCACCCCTGGCCACGCATGCTAAGGGAGTGGTGCAGCCATTGTACAATGTGGATGCAAGGAATTAGTGTGGTGTGGGCAGCTGTCTGTCAGACACTATGACCCTTCATCCCCCACCTACCCTGCTCAGCAGGGCATAGAGCTCGTCAGTGATTCTAGCCACGGGAAAAAATAATCACCTTCTTTGAGTGCTTTTTTCTTAATCCTGTGCTGAATCACATTCAGTGTACATTCCTGAAAATGCCATCCTGTGGAAAGAGATTCAGATCATGTGTTCTTATGAGGACAGTCTCTCTTTCCCCTGAAAAACTTGCCTCATCTTTGCTCCCCCCACCCTTGCAAAATGTTTTGATTTGTATCTGATTTAAAGATCCAACTCTGATATTTTTCTTTAGCTACATTGATCCTGCAGATATTCAGATGGTATTGTGGAAACTGAATTTTGATCTTTTTCTCCTTCACTCAGATTTAGGGTATATTCCGTGCTGTGCTAAGTTGCTATGTGACAATTTTCACTCATGGAGACTCTGTTTCCTAGGTTCTGAACCAGAATCAGACCGACTCTAAGCAATTTTACCTTTTATTTCTGTTCCTAGCAGAAATGTCCCATTCCTGTCCTGGGACCTCCCCTCTCCCACATGTGGGACATTTAAGGCTCCAGTTTTTTTCCAGCATGACTCCAGCATTGTACTATTTACGTCGAGAGAAGAAAACCAACACAACCAAAATCAGGCATTCAGTTTCTGATTTGGTTTCATCCTGAAAGCAGACTTTGCATGAAAATCAGCCATTTCAGTAAAGCCAGCTAGCTTTTTCAACATGCTCTCTGCCTAGGCTAGCAGTTGGAAAAGCCAGGTGTATTGCCCTGAGTGGTTCCTAATGCACATATGAACTGGAAGATACTCAGAGTAACACAGAGCTTTTCAGTGAGCTCGATCACCATGAAAAGCAGACATCTAGACTGGTCAAGCAGAGATGTGTCATAAGCCTGCATATACATTCCTCCTGCACACAAAATCAAAACTCAGGCTGTTGGTTGGAATATACATGATATAGGAGATGAAGCCTATATAACAACTCTGAAATTTTAGAACTATATGTTTTAGCAGTTTAAGTTTAAACTTTTGTTCATCTTAGACTTAAAGACAAAAATAATTAACAGGAACAATTTCTTAAGTGATCTAACAATTTTCCATTAGAAAGCAATCAATTCAGAAGCCAAAGAAAACCTGCATTTATTGTTATGTTTTTTCTGCAGTATAGAATAGGTTTCTAATATCCATAATTTTATGTTCTTAAAATGTGGAGAAAAACAATGATTACAAGAAAAACAATTGGTGGTGGGTTTTGCAATGCTCTAGCAGCACAGTAAATCCAAAAAACCTCAGTAAATCCAAAATACTTTGGTGGACTTCACAGGATTTATGCTGATGTAAGAGATTAAGATCATCTTCACAGTTATGTAGGGCAGACTGGAACCAATCTTGCCATGTATTATAAAAATCTTAATCCACATCGTAACCTTACATGTGGAAAATTAGCAAACACAATATTGCAGCTGAGCAATTATGTCACTACCAGTTGCAGCCCGTTGACAGCTATTTACAGGATTGTCTTGAGAGTGCTGATTCACTCCCACAGGCTGAACTGTGGCGTTAAAGTTATAAAGAAAAAGAACAGAGAAGAATCTCACTCCTTATGTTATTGCTATTTGTTAACCATCTGATTTGGAGCCACTTGGGCACATACTGTTCAGATATAAGCCCTGTGGATGGGACTGCTGCCAAGCAGAGAACATAAAATCTCTCCTCCTCTTTTCATGCTCCCTGCCTGGTGAATGTAGGTTGCCGCATTATGCGAGCTAAAAACCTTTGCAACGTAGGTGGTTTCAGACAAATAGAAGAAAGGCAAACAGCATGTCTGAGAAAGGAACAACAGGCTTGTCTGATGGCGTCCTCACGCTGAGGGATGATTCAGGAGCTGATTTGGGTTTCTTTTCTCTCTCCCCAGCTTATTAACCTGCACACTGTCAGATGCCTTATGATAAACTGAAAAGGACAGCACTGTATGTAGACTGATTGTTCAGCTTCTAGGTAGCTTTCCCCAGGCTGGCACCTACTGGAACTTGCTGCAGTTTCTGTCCAGGGCATGCGTCTGGGTTCACTTTACCGCTGTGTTGGGTCTCACTCCTAAGCAGAAAAGCAATACAGGCAGAGCATGCCAGGGCCTGGGGAACAGCCTGTGCAGCTGAGCGTGGAGGTGAGAGAACATCTGCAGCCAAAGAATTTGACTTTTTCTTGTTCTGAGACTTCAGTCTTACTGAAAAAAACCCACCAACCATGAGAAAGGGAATTATAATCAGACATTGTCTAGGTCTGGTAGTGTTTTAGACTGAGAAAGTCTCTCAAAGGGACAGTCTAGTGAGAAGGAAACCATACAGCAGTGCTAATGATGCTTTAGTGGTCTAATCTAACCTTGGGAAAAGGGACCAGTTGTGATATACATTAGTGAGAAAGGAAGAACCAGTCCAATGAAGTTAGGATACTTGGAACAGCACAAAGTAATTGGATCTAACAGCAACTTTTATGAAGGATTTCTTCTTGGAAGAAGGCAGCAAACAGTATGCAGATGGTCACTGTGAACCATTGTCATGAATGGGTGATTTAGATTGCTTAAAGAATCACTGTCAAAGGTATTAGCAAAAGTGGTTTTAATATGATGTTGTGAAAGTGCAACTTAACAAAGTTTGATGGCAAGGTTCACTCTGTTACTATATGGCACAATCATTTGAACAATGATTCAAAACTACCAAGACACAAATCAAAGTTACCAAGGCACAAATCAAAGTTACCATACTACAAGTTTATGCCCGATATCGGTCGCTTACCAAAGATCTGTTGTTGGTAAAAGGTCTCTCTGCCTCGAGGAGCAACCTTCAGAGATGTCCTAGCTCAAGAAGGGATCACCACCATGCAGTCATGCTGCCTAGTGGGGAGAGCTCAAAGAAGGCTCACTTAGGCTGTCATATTTATGGAATAAAGTGGTTGGCTCATAGTCAAATAATATGCGATGAGAAAGGTATGCATGAGACTCCTTGTACCCACAACTTTCTTTGTTCCTTGATAAATGAGTCTTGGAAAAGCCACCTGCTATTCATGTGTTAATCGCATGATTGGCGTTCCAAGCTCATATGCATCAATGCTCACTGTGTCACTCTGCTCCTCTGTGGGTTTTCAGAGAAGAGATTGAAACCAGAGGAGTTCTTGGCCTGTTAACCACTTAGGGCTTTACCTCCTTTGGAGCCTGTACCAAACTACCGCTAGTTTGGTTAGATGGTCAAGTGCATTCATCACAACAGTCCTTCTAGCTGCAGTCCATTTCCAATGCTTTACCTCAAGCAGCAAGAGAAAATGTCCAGAATTTCAAGTCTGTGGTTGGCAGGAGACAAAAAGCTGCAGAAAATTCAACACACAATCATGCAAGCCTAACAGCCCAGAGATAATACATGTTCTGTAACTGCAGTCTTCAGTTCTGCTCCATGGTGTTCTTCCTTCCTCCTTTTTCATGACCGTTGCCTAGGACCAAGTGTTGCCAGTCAAAAACCTCAAAGGACTTGACTTAAAAAAATAATTAAAACTGCCTTACAAAATAACACTGTTGTCAGTCACTACACACACAGAGCTTCTCCAGAAATATTCAGGAACCATGCAACACTGTTTACTGAGTAATAACTTCTTAGAAGGGATATTCTGTCATTATGCATATACAGAATGACCACCAGCAGTGTCGTGTCAGGCTATGCTTTTGGTGTATGAACCAAAGTGAGCAGCCTTGATGAGCAAAAGAGAAATGTACAGCTGAAGAAATCCCAATGGCAAGACTTCTAGTGTAGTCTGAGGTTTTTCCTGTAAATGGGGTATTTTCCTGTGCTTTAAGTTATAACCAAATGCTTTTCTACAAAACAATAGAGTCTCAGCAAAAGTGTTTTGTTAAAATAAAAAAAAACAAGGACCAAAACCCATCTAAACTTTTTGAAGAACAGAGGAAATCTAACAGACCTAAGACCTCTGCTTTTCTTGTCCCCTAATTACTCTTGGCTAGATGTCTTAACACCTACTTTTTGTTTATTGATAACTGCTTTGAACTCCTGTGAGCTCATGTGTCAATCCATGTGCTCTGTCACATGCAGTCAGTCAATTTACGTTGTGTGATTACTGGCTGTAGCCTTTAATGTGAGTGGGACCTCACACAGTATCTCCAGTTATGGGGAAGTCTTACAGCGGTCAGTACGGGCATCAAATGAATGAGGACTGCAGGAGTACAGCATTTGCTCTGCCTTGTGTTTCCCAAGTGTCAAGGTACAAAACAACCCCCAAAATACAAGCAAATCCAAACCCAAACCCAAAATAAAGAAAAAAATACCCCCAAATCCTAACCTAACACAAATAGAAGAATCCTTTCTCTTTCTTTCTTTCTTTCTTTCTTTCTTTCTTTCTTTCTTTCTTTCTTTCTTTCTTTCTTTCTTTCTTTCTTCCTTTTTCCTTCTTTCTTTCTTTCTTTCTTTCTTTCCTTCTTTCTTTCTTTCTTTCTTTCTTTCTTTCTTTCTTTCTTTCTTTCTTTCTTTCTTTCTTTCTTTCTTTCTTTCTTTCTTTCTTTCTTTCTTTCCCTAAAGCACAGAGAGTTAAAAAAAGCCTTAAAGACACACTTTATCATTCACACAGGTGTGGAGTGCTGATTTCCCAAGAGTTTTCTTGGCTCAACAGCCTAGCAGCTATAAATCAGAGGTGCACTACTTGGTAGCAGCCGTGGTAGGTTTTCACTATCTTTACTTTGGTCCCAGAAAGGGACTTTTTTCAGTGCCCACAGCACTTCAACTGTAGCACTATCACTGAATACTTTGGAAAAATATCACAAACTAAAGGACAAAGGCATATCTCAAAAATTGTTACTGCTATTTACTTCATATAAGACAGAGACTACATCAACTAAGTGACTAAAATAATTAAAATGAAAATGACTGCAATTGCAGAATGATTACAAAAATTAGATTAATTCATATTTATTTCAAATTCATGTTGAAATATACTGTCAAGCTTCCAGAAGAAACACCGTCATATTATCAGAGCTAGCAAGGTAAGAAACATCACTGCACAGGGAAGAATATGCAAAAATGCCTTTTCCCGATATTTTCTGAAGAGTGATACATTTTACAACATTAGATGCCTAGCCTAAGCCTGTAAACTTGTTAAGTAATTTCAGCTGTTACAGTACATATAGTGGACATCAGATTACACGGACACTCTTGATACTTGATAAAGTAAGATCACCAAGAAAGACCAGAACAAATGCTGGATTAATTTCCCAGTCTAAGTAGAGGTAAAACTGCAGGTTTTACTGCTGTCAAATCGCCAGCTTTGAGAAACCACCAAAAAACTTGGTGGATACTTTGGCATCCTTCCACATGTTACAGATCTTCAAACGTGACACCAAATTCAACATACTGACCAAAGCCAAGTTCTTGTCCACCTCTGACATGAATAGGGCTCACAATCCTGTTCACATAACTTTATGTATGTTAAAAGACAAAAACACATCCTCTTAATCATACCATCTTATTTTAAAATAGCTTTTGATGGTATTGTTTTAATAAAGGTAGTTGTGATGATTACATACAGGGTACAGGAAAAGCCTGTCTTTAAATCACTGCAGCCGATGTCATTTACCAGAAATGAGTTTATCCCAGGATGAGTTATAAAGGCCACTTTAAATTATAATAAGGTGTTTATTGCCAGGAAACTCCTCTCTTTAATACAAATTCCCACTTTTCTCTCCCCAAAACAACTGACAAATGTAGTTGGTCCAAAGGTTATAGTCTGCAAATGCTAATAGTTCATTAATGTGGTGATATTACTTGATTCAAAAGTAAAAAACATGTCGATGACAGAGTAGTAAATGTAGCTGTACAAGCATATACTGAGACTACTCTGAACATACTATGATCATGAAAGACAGGTAGTAGTGTAAAACCTTTGGAATATTTTCTAATATTCTAATATTTTCTAATCTGAGAAACTAAATGAAACACATATAGTATGACTGCAATAATTGAAAGAAAAAAAAAGGAGACGTATTACTTTGTAACAATGTACACAGGCTTGATGTGTAGAAATAAAACAAATTGCAGTACATAACAGAATATTGGTAACCCAAGCCACGTTCTCCACATGCTGCAGCACAGAAGGGGAGTCCTTTAGACTCAGTTCCAATTGTCTCCAGTCCTGTTAGCATTCTGCAAGCTCGTTCATGAATAGTCTACAGTAAACATGCAATGCAGAAAAGAAATCAGGAAAGCACAGCAGAGTGACTTATGGAAAACAATTAGGTGTCCTTTTTTTTTGTCTCTAAGTGAGAAGTGTGTTATTTTTACTCAGTTAAAATGCCACAGGTATACTATAGACTGGAAGGAAGATATTAATCTTATTTTTCACAGCCAGTTCAGATATATAAGGTTATTGTCCTAAAGCAATCAAACAAACCAGTAAATGTCTCTGGTTTTTGCCTCTGGTCTCATTTTCTGAGGATGAAGTGGAATACTATTGCTGCTGCAGTTATCTCTGTGTTATCTCCTATTTATGCTGGATAAAGGCTCAAATTATTTTTAGCATGCTGAACTTGTTTATTTCATTCTTATTTTGAACATATAGGAAAGCATCCTTGCTGTCATTGGAAAGAGCCTGTAAAACACAATTTATTCCCTACTGGAGTTAAAAAAAAAAAAAAAGAAGAAGAAAAAAATAGAAATCAAGGCCTTAACATCATAGATGTCAGTCTGGTTGAAGATCTAGTCTGATCATACAGATGGGTACTAGAGGAATCTTCCTGGTCACAGTACTTACCCTGACCATGACCACAAGAATGTTTTTTTCCTGGCCACTCCTTACACTGGACCCAGGAAACACTTAGACCTGAAGTTGTTCACTTATCTGCCTTGAGGCTGGCACTGTACCTTTCTGAATTTGTATCAGTGGCTTCACTTTGACAACAACACAGTGAGAAAAGGTAAAAAAAAAGGCGCCTAACATTTCTTCCAGAAATATGTTCTGAAAAACAGATGAACTTGTCCCTTAAAACTTGGGTAAATATCATAAATGGTGTCAGCTACTGTGACTTGGTTTTCATGACTGTAGTAGATACCAATGATTATGGCCATGTTTTTATTTCTCCACAGTCAGTAATTGCACAGGCAATGACCTCACGAGGTATTTTTCTGGCATGAAAATCAGAGTTTCAGTGCTTCTTCCTCCTTGGGTTGTGATTTTCTGGCAGCAGTTGGGAGAAATTGGCAGAAGTAAGAGCAAGTCAAATACTACAGTGGCTGCATGCTGTGAAGTAAAATTACTCTACCTGGCGTTGGATGAGGCAGCTAAGTAAGTCCTGAGCACTTGGGTGGCAGAAAGGCTGCTGACAATGGGATGTGAGGTAGGATGAACAAAACCCTTAAACCTCTTGCTCTCCTTGCTGAAGGGGGGGGGGGGGCAATGTCTCACAGTCTCCTTCAATAAGAACAGCAAAGTCTTACAACCTGTTGAAGATGTCACATGGATGTTTGTGACCAGCTTCTTAGCTTTGCAACCCTCAAGAAAGGGAAACCTGCTATTTGAAGAAGTACAGGACATCTGTGACAGTTAAGTCAAGTCCTTCACAGAGGAGGAGTACACAGACTATCACATTTCATCAGCAACTTAGGTAAGAATGATCCTAACTTGGTCAGTATAGGTTTTTAACTAAACTTCTGCAATGTGTTCCCAATTGAGAGAAACAAAATGATAGGTAATGGCAGTCTTCAGGGTCTCATTAACCTGGCAAGTGTGGCAAATAAATAACTAAAACAAACTTAAAAAGCCTGGAAGCTGCTACCATCTTTAAGATCTTGAAAAACAATTTCAAAACAATATCAATTTTTTTTCGCTATGAGACTGACCCCACAGGACAATGGCTTCCCATGCCTCTTTACTTTCCTTGTGCTTGGTATGCACTAGAGATCTGTTTGATTAGGGCCTCCATTCCCAAGGCAGTATCAAGGACTTCATCTGCAGCATATACCCTAAGTGCATTGCATTCTTTTGCTTTTAAAATTCACCCTCCTGTTAAGCTTTCGCCCCTTCCAGGAAACACTGGTGCTGTTGTAAGGCCAGAGATCACTTCTAGCACCTGCACTGCTCTGTCAACTTCTTATGTCCATTATCAAAGCTTTCAGTTTCTGAATATTAAAATAAAAGCCTCTCCAGCCAAATCATTGCTAGAGGTCTTCTGGAAATAGCACCAGGAACTGTATGAAGGAACACAGGTGCCAAAGAGCTACTTCCTATGTTGGTTTGCAGCTTATCAATTCTCATTCTTGTACAATAAAAAAAATAATAATCTTTATGGGATAGCGTACCAACTTATCCTCACATTAACACTGGATTTACCAGAATAACTCAATTTACTTCAACAGCATTCATGTAGCTATTGTTCCCAGAGCAAAGTCTGGATGCACAGTTTACAGGAGAGGGCCATCTGAAATGGCTTTGTGTTTTATGTCTTTCACAGAACTCAACCCTGAATTGCTTGTCAATGAGCAGCCCCGTCTTCGGGACCACATTACAAAGCTAACTGAAAACACAACCCCAGCGACAGTGTGAATGTGTTTACTGGCAGGAATATTAGAATGAAAAAAATTTGTGTGAAAAAAAAGGGAGCATATAATCACTATAAGTGGACTTCAGATAACGGATAAGGTTAGAAGAAAACATACAAGCAAACAAAAACACAGTGGAGCACAATGGACTAAACTTATCCCAAGTATAACTCCAGCCAACTGACCAGTATCTGGTTGTCAAAATATGTTTTATGGGGAAAGAAAGAAACTAAATAAAGTATAAAATCTATTCTAGAACATAGCACATTGGTTTTGTTTGGATAAATCAGGATGCCTTCTATAATGCAATACTTTGAGATAAATTACTTGTTACTGCAACTCGAATATCAAGCTATGATCCTTACCATTTTTGTGAGCCCTTTTGTCCCCCTTTTTACTTCACAGCATTCTATAAATATCCAATGTCCTATTTTCTTGTGATCACAGTAAAGAGGGGGTTTAGGAATTTTTGTACCTGTATCACTGTGGCAACTAGATATGTGTAAACATTTATGATTGCTCCTTGTCTAGAGTAAAAGCCTGCATTATCTGTGCAAGTCATAGCTAATTGTTCTGCATAAAATATGGGTTTCTTATTACTACCCACTACTTCGGAAATTCTTTTCATGTAGTTGCACATAGCAAACTGTAAAGTAGGTTTTATGAAGCCAATAATGCAGATATAATACTTGAGGAATTCCTTTTGGTTTGGATATATTTATTTTTCCAAAGATTTTGTTTGAGAGAAAACGAGATTGCTATCTGCTGTTTCCTTATTTTTTTGCAGGAAAGCAAAGGGTTGTTGACTTCCTCTCCCCTCCCTTCCTTCCTTCTTTCTGAAGGTACTGTACTCATCTGAAAAAAAGAGAACGAAGTGATTGTTCCTGTTCTCTTTCTTAAGTCATTTGAAACACTGTCCCTGCTAGTTTTCTAAGTTTACTGCAATCTCTGCACAGGGGGAGGGAGAGAGAGGGAGAGAGAGACAGAGATTACCAACATGAGAGCAGGTAGAGAGTTTAGGGCAAGACTCCTTCCAGCTTCAGCAACTGGTAAGTTAAGTAAAAATGCTTTTATGGTTAACTCTTTAGAAGTGCAATATATATTTTGTATTATGAAAAGGCATTAATCAGATACACATTTAACTGTTAAAAAAGATAATAACCATATGCATTGACAAGCAGTATATTTACGCTATGGATACCTATAGTCTGGTTTTTAGATACTGGTGATAATAGCATACAGGTTAACCAATGCAGACAAGAAAGTGTTTTCCAATGAGGCTGATAATATTCATAACATAATCTACTGTGAATTTTGCGTATATGGCTTCTGCTACATGAATCTTGTTACAGGCTTCACTAACTTTATCCTGAATATTTCAGCAAGATTCAGTGGGCCATTGCTGAAATAAAGAGAGAAGCTCTGTCATATGCAAATTGGTGTATTTCATGTATCATCTGCCACTACTGAAGTCTGCTCCAACCCACCAACCTGTGCTATAGTGGGAGAAGAATTACTAGGGCTTTTTTTTTTTTTCTTCAAACTGTATTGTGTTTATGATTACACGTGTTTATCTCTACTCATCTATGTATATGATTAGTCTAGGAACAGTGACATTTAAGACATGGTAAGACAGTTCCAGGTTGCCACTTGAAAAAAAGCAAAAGTTCGTGTTATGTAGTATATAACAACACCAGGGCTGATCACCAGCATCAGTAATAGGATGGACTCAAATGTTTATTTGTTGTTTGCATTGTTGGAGATACCAATAATATTTTTCATGTTGGGCACAAATGTATCAGAACGAACAGAAGTGGCACGTAAAATGAGTAATTGAATGCAAGAGTATGTTTCAAATATTGGAAGAGAAAAATCACCCTGCATGCCTTTATAAAAGCAGAATACAGAGGTAGGGGGGAAGAGTTAGGACAGGTGTCAATTTCTCTGCAGAAGGAGAGCTTGGTCATCTTCTGATCCAGTATTTCTTCAAGCTGCAGCTCTCTGAAGCGCAGGGTCCTCTGCAGCATGCCCGGAGCCTGGACAGAGTGGCTCCAAATGGCGTGCAAGCATCACGGAAGGCCAGCAGGCAGCTTGAGCTGCCCTGCTCCCGCTCCCAATCCCACTCCCACTCCCGCCGGGGCACCTGGGCTGTGCTTCCACCCTGGGACAGCCCTCTGCTCCCACTCCTCGCTCAACCAACTAGAGGAAAGGATTTTCTTCCCCCTCTATCTGGTGTCTTTTGCAAGTTTTTCCTTAGGAAGGAGTAATCAGCTCCAAATTCAGCATGATTTCTGGGTAAGTTGTAGATACCCTTTGCTTTAGGAGCAGCACATGGATTCTGCCAAAGTAGGTGGAAATAACTTGAAATCCGTAGCTTAATGTTGCAGCTCGGTCTAGTCTGGTACCAATTATTAGGTTTATTTGGTTATACTTAACCCACAAAGAATCCTCTGCTAATTGCAAGTAAATGCCAGATGTTGCCATGAAAACCACTTGCCACATCTTTCGCTCGGGATGCCTGGGTTTATGTTTTGTGTGACTATATACTGATTCAAATTAAATAGATGATTTGGACAGCTATTTTGACAGGTACTTATCAAACATCTGGAAAACCACTTTTTACTTCAAGTGAGAAGCAGAGAAGTCTCTGAAACATAAAAAAATACACAAGCTCTGTATTTGTAGTGGTATTTGCTCAAAATGCAGAATGTTAGTCTGGATTGCAGTCATCTGCAAGTTTTGATCTGGTTAGTTCAGAAGTTCAGTTTACCATGTAGGTAAGAGCCAATTGCAGCCTTTAGGTATAGATTTTGTTTCTGATGATACTAAACATAAATGTATTCTTGATTTGGACCATGTATATGATAAATTCTTTCTCTGAGAGATTGTCTGAAATACATAAATAAGAATATGTGCGTTCATATTCATAGCAGGTGGCCAAAAGCAGTACATGCTATTTTTAAACCCACTCCCCAATAATGAGCACACAGAAAGAGCATTTTTAAATGAATGCTTAATAATTTGACAGTAAAAAATAGACTTTGAATTTTGAACTTCATTCTTAGATTTCACCTATCGCGTTTACTTTTCCTTCAAATAACACATCTTTGCAATCATTTGGAGTTTATTTTTTTGATATTGTATAATTTATTGCTGGGATAACTGTAACATGGTTTAGCATAATGGTAATTGTAACACAACTAATATCTTTCTCGAGGTGTCAGGAAGTGGAGATTTTTGGCTGATGTGTTATCCTTATCCCACATCTCTGAGATATTTACAAGCAGAGAAGGTTATGGTCTGAGGCTGGATTGGGTACAGATCTAGTACTAGCTTATGGCACAAATTAAATGTTTGTGAAATGAATTTTCAGTTATTTACCTCAAAGTTATAAAAAAAAAAATATTGAAGCAATAAACCAAGAATAAAAAGAGGCTGTTAGAGCCATATTTATGTATATAGCATATATAAGTAAATGGTCAGTCAGTGTATGTATTTTCCCAGAGAATTATTTAAAGCTATTATTTCCATTTGTTCTGAAAAATAAAAACAAAACTACACCAATGATGGCAAAGATGTTATAGAAACAAGTTGTCACCCATGGAAATCCCAAGTTCACAAGTCTGATTCAAAAAGCATAGAAACTGATAGAAGTCTTTTTGTAAATGTCACTGCCTTTTTATATTTAGGACCAGCTTCTTCAATGTTGAAAACTGTTGAGAATGTGAGTTTTGGATGCAGAATAGTAGCACTGAGTTACATTCCTAGTAACATTTTGGCATTTCTAATACAGATTTTAGACCAGGAGATAATTTGAATCTTTGAATTTTAAGTTTTTATTTTTGCATTCTTTCAAACAAGAACATTGATAAGAGCCTTGCCCTAGGACTGTCTGGATGTAGAGCAGATACTGGTGGACCGAGAGGCATGGTGTGCATCTCACATGAAATTATTGGCTTGTCTTTTAGGTGTCATTTCTAGTAGGACCAGATAGATATGCAGGATTTAGAATGGGAGGAGCACAAGGTGATGAATCATGGTAGCAACCCAAGACAAGCCTCATATACAGAGGCAGAAGAGTATGGATTACCCGAGATAGCGCTTATATTGTTTCCAATCTTTGATACTGCAAAGCCTCAACGATGCAGAAAGACGTCTATCTGAATGGACCATTCCACTCAGCCAGACATGTCAATGGAATACCACCACGAGAAACAACAAAAGTAAAGGCTGCATAAGGTAATAGGGTTTTTCTGTGGCCATGGTTTAGGGAGACCAGTCAGGCAAAGGTATATAAGGAAAAGTAGCTTCTTATTAGTTGATAAGAAATGATCCATAGCTTTTGAGCACTAATGCATGTTCCCCAGTAGTAATTGATTCAATGAAACAAACTGCTCCTTCAAACAGACCTTATGAGTGCTGTGTAGACTGCTACAGATAGTTGTAAAATTATTCATTTGTTTGATGGATTAATTTTATAACCCAACTGATTTTTAAAAATAGACCACCTGTTAAAATCCAATGAGCATTTTCTTCTTAAATGCAGTAGTTTTCCCCATTCTAGTTTACTGTCCCAGAAGACCACTGAAAAGGAAGGAAAGTCAGCTTGGAGAAAAAAGAATTACAGAGAGACAAATAATGTGAAGCCTTTAAAAAGAAAGAAGCGAATCTGGAAAAAAGATGATTTGGGATTATCCTCTTTCTGCTGAAAAGCTGATATTCTGAAACTGAGACCGCAGCTCTCCATTGCTGTTAAAATGCAGTGGAATTTTATGGATGATATTCAGATTTTCGTCTAATGAAGAGGCCTAATTTAATACTTACTGGTTATTTAGAACACATATTGAACTTCATGGTGGCTGTCTGATTTTTCTTTATATCTATCTGGCAGAGACCAGTCCTTCTTGCCTGGCTTCTAAAATACTAATGATCCAATGAAAAATATTATTTAATCTTTGTTTTAGTTCCTTCCAAACTTAATACCTTTGTGACTTGCTTTTTTAAAACAACTGGTTTTATACTGGTGTTACCCTGATCTTGAAAAGCAAAACACCGCATTTTCCTTCTAAACCAACAATGTTCAATGCATTGTAAAGACTCCTAATGTCATTGGAAGTAATTAAGCTAAGTAATCATATATTAAAAGAAAATATTTTCATGCTCTGAAGGTTACAGGAAGAAATTATGTGAATATTTGCTGTTTTTTTTTTTTAACCTTCACTCCTTATTTCCTGCTTTGTATTTTAGAAAGACACATTATTAATTATTTAAATGAAGGATGAAAAAAAAGTGTTATTCTTACTTTCTCTCCCCTCCCTCTTTTAGTATGAATGCTAAAACACTGACACATTTTCATTCTACTTTGTGGGTGTGCATGAATTCATGCGATTTAAAAGAAAAAACTTAGGATAAGAAGTATGTTTCTCGAAAACCTCTTTTCCCCTTGCCAATATTCATAAAAAGTAAACATGAAACATTCAACTTTCCAGCTGCTTATACTCATTAGCAACACTAGAATTCAGACAACACTGAAAAATACAAAAGTTCATTGAATCTGAAGGTTCATTTAATTACAAAATGCTATAGGGTAAACTGAGTCTCGTACATTGCTAACATCACTTTTCCCTAATGAGTTAGGGAAAGGTACAACTGATTTGAAATTGAAAGCAAGGCTATGAGAAGGGTCATATGTTTTTATTTGTTGTTCTTAGACAATGCTGTACTACAAGGAATACTAATGCACAGCAAGGAAGAATGATCCACACAGTCCTCTGTCTGGAGGCCTGATGAAGAATAGAAACCATCTAATTTCTCTGTATGGAAAGAATTTTGCAGGGTGGTGTTCCCAGGGTGGAGGAGCAGGTGTGGTGGCTCTGGGATGGGAGCACATGGCTTTGCCCCTCCTCAGGGAGCAGCTTATTCTGACACCAGGCCCTCTGATAAGCCACAAGTGTATTGGGTGGAAGGGACAAGATGACTTCCAGTCTCCCTCGTCACTGGTTTGTTGCTGTTCCTGACTGTGCAAAAGCCACTTATGTTTTAGTCTTCTCTGTTTAGGGCTGCAATGTAACTGTTAGGCTCTTTTTGCAGTGATGAAAGACCTTTTGTTTTGTGGAGGGCTCTGTGCTGGACCTGCTACTGAAGACTTAGTAAATTGGAAAGGGTATGTGCTCTTACCAACATCCAATACACTAGATTTAAACCAAACTTAAATATACCTACTCTAAAGATATCCAGGAAGAACATGTTAGAATATAGTTAACTATTTCAGGTTTAGTCCTCTCTCTGAGGTGCTTTCTAAAGCAAGTAGTGTTTCAGGTAGGTGTTTCAGCTCCAGATAAGAATTATTTGAAAACTTTATTTGAAAAGGGAGTGCCTTTCATACAGTACTGCCAGGTAGCATGGTATTTTTCTACCTGTCTACTTTTTCTTAAAAGTATTTAGAATACATGTATAATGAAAACAATATCAACAGGTGAAAAGGAAAGGGATGACCTGTTTTTAGAGCATCTGTCAGCTTCTAAGGAACAGCAGAACTTGTTTGAACCATCTGGTAGGCACCAGCCCATGCTGGGCTGGTTTCCTAGTGCAGGTTTCTGAAGCTATGAAGTGTCCTGTATTTGTCAAAAACTATTGTCTGCGATAGAGATTCCAGAAAACAGTAAAGGACCTCCTAGAAAAACAAGCTGACAGCAATGTGCTCGTAGGTTTACCAGAAACAAAATCAATCCATTTATAAAGGTGCAGGAAAAGAACATTTTTTCTGCAGCACTGCAGCAAGGAATCACACCAGTAGGAATGTTATATCAAAGAGTTTTTCTGCATAATGCTGTACCCACAATATGAAGTCACCAAGGTTTCCAGAATAATTTTTTATGTCTGTAGGTAGCATTTTGTCAGGTCGCTCCAGAAGCAGACACATGCATCAGAGAAATGGTGCTGACCAACTCCTCCTCCGTATCTCCTCTGCCCTCTGCAGAAAAATCAAAATACTAACTAAAGCCTTTTGATCCTGAATATATTAATTTCTTTTTTCATGTCGCACAAAAGGGGAACGCCCCCGAAGCTTAAGCCACAGGTAAAGAAATGTAATTGAACAGATGTCACTGGATTCTGCAGGCAAATGATCAGGACTCGGGATCCCCTCTAATGACTGCAGTGAGGATTTTCACTAGCTCGTTCACTACTAGACAGAAAAAATGTGTGAAGAGGTATCCAGTGGAAGGCACTGAATGTAGTAAGTCAGAACAGAATTCATAGAACTATTTATCCTCTGGGTAATGTCCCCCTGCCCATACCACAGCCTTGCCTGCTATTCTTCCCAAAACACAGCAATAATTTCTACCAAATCTTCCAGGTTTTTTTATGAGGCGCTTGGCATTTTTCCAGGGAAAAAGCCCTGAATAGAATGATTGGGGAAGGGCGGGGGAGGGACTGAGAGAAAGAGTTGTGTTAATATATAAGGTGGTTTCTTACAAAACTTCATTTTATATTGCTAGTTGTCTAGTCTTAGTCATGGAGTAGAGTCACAGTGGTTTGATGGTTTTTTTGGTTTCCTTTTTCTTGTGATGAAAATCCGAACTGAGTTAGTATGCAGAACAAGCCTTTGGCATCACTAACGGTGAAGGATTAGTACTAAAGTGGTTTGGGAAATGTTCAGGATTTTTTTTTTCTTTGGCAAAAAGTAATTTATTTGTTTGTAGCTCTAGTCTCTGTTCTAGTATCTGCGGATGACATTTGGCTAAGTCTGAGCTGCCATTCCCACTCCATATGCTAGTTTCCTGAATTCAGTAAAACTGTCATTTTAAATCTGTTTGTGCTGGTTTTGGCTGGGATAGAGTTCACTTTCTTCATAGTAGCTAGTATGGGGCTATATTTTGGATTTGTACACCAAAAAGGACTGTTGTGGTTTAACCCCACCTGGCAACTGAGTACCACACAGCCGCTCACTCACTCCCCCCCTGGAGGGATGGGGGAGAGAATTGGAAGGGTAAAAGTGAGAGAGCTCGTGGGCTGAGATAAAGACAGTTTAATAGGTAAAGCAAAAGCTGCGCACGCAAGCAAAGCAAAACAAGGAATTCATTCACCACTTCCCATTGGCAGGCAGGTGTTCAGCCATCTCCAGGAAAGCAGGGCTCCATTGCCCGTAACAGTTACTTGGAAAGACAAACGCCATCACTCCAAATGTCTCCCCTTCCTTCTTATTCCAGCCCAGCTGTATATGCTGAGCATGACGTCATATGGTATGGGATATCCCTTTGGTCAGTTGGGGTCAGCTGTCCCAGCTGTGTCCCCTCCCAAGTTCTTGTGCCCCCCCAGCCTGCTCGCTGGTGGGGTGGGGTGAGAAACAGAAAAGGCCTTGACTCTGGGTAAGCACTGCTCAGCAATAGCTAAAGCATTCCTGAATTAGCAACACTATTTTCAGCACAAATCCAAAACATAGGCCCATACTAGCTATTATGAAGAAAATTAATGTTATCCCAGCCAAAACAGGCACACTGTTTCAGTTTAAAATAATTAACCTCAAGAATTTTTCCCTGTTAGTTGATTTACATAGAGATTTGTTTTCTAATTGATCAAAATCACAGAAGCAATATAAGATTTGTTTTAAATTACAGATGTTCTTCAGCTGGGGCAACAAACTAATGCTTATTTTCAAAACTTTCTAGAAGTTAATGAAATAGTTAAGAGCAGTATGCAGGATGCATTTTGGGGAACAGAGAGGGAAAGCATTTGCTTTTTGCTGTTCAGTCAAGGAGAAGATTCAAGTTTGGCATCACAGGTGAAGGGCAAAGCCAGAGAGGAAGTTATCTTAAATTACTTCCTTGAAAGCACTTCATATGATCAGGCAAAAATACCATTTTATGCTGGAAATGAAGAACTAAAAACATTTCTCTTTAAACAAAATAAACTGATTATAAAAAAATGAACCCTCATTTGAATGCTATTGTGAGATGTATGCGACGGTGATAATTTTTCTGAACAATAAATACATATTCAGCACAGTTTCAATGCTTTAGCACAGATTTTATGCTCTGCTAGTTTGGAAAGCAGAGCTCCCTAATCACAGTGCAGATATATCAAAAGTAATTTCCTCCAATGCCCCAGTAATTTGCCTTAAGAGCCATTTTTAACTCTGTCTCATTGCTTATAATTCTTATTTTTTTCTATTTGGGTATCAACAGAATAAACACAGTGGTGTCCTAAGAGTGGCACTGACATCTCTAATTCCTTTGCAGTGTTTCCTACTGAACTTATATTTGGGGGGAAATGTCTAAGTCACGACTGAGCCAGATTAATTGCAAGTTAGCAATAGAGGTTAACAGGGATTAATCAGTCTCTTCAGTCAAACAGCTTTTCCAGCAAGAAGTCTGCTCAAACTTCAGTTGAAATTAAATTTATTATCTTTCCTAAATGATTAGGAAAGCATCATCTGGTAATTACTTTTAATGAACTGGGCACCAACAGAAGTGTTCAGTAGCAGGTACATTTTTCCTAATTCTGTCAGTTTCTGGATGAAATCCTCTTCTTTCAGTTCTTGTAGGACATAGCATGTCTTACTGGAACACATGATACCTACCACTTTAGCAACCTTCAGTTTCACTGTGAGTTTTGAATTGTGTGAAACAAAGAATTGAATGCAAAATAAATACAAAAAGCAATGGTCCTGCTGAAGTCTAATAACACTCCCCCATGTTTAAGTAAAACTAACCTTTCGTTAAAAAACTAACCTGTTTTGGAGACTCTATATGAAAACTCTCCCATACAATCCTCCCTTGGCCATTCTCCAAGCTTAGGCACACATTTTACCTGGTGCTTTCTTTTTTGAGGTACCTGTTACTTTACACATGCAACGGCCCGAAGGTGCAATTAACTGCTAATGGTGTAGGAGGGTGCCAGTGGGCTGACTTGAAGAACCAAGGCTGAGGGTGGCCCCTAGCTACCCTTTGAGATAACAAAGAGGTGGGAGGAGACCAGACCATCTCTCTGGCCTCCATAGAGGTGATAACGACACTGGGACTACAGTAGGAAGGAAAGCCCAATCTATTTCCTTTTTAAAGGTCATGAATGCCAGTGGAAGGTTTACTTTCAAAACAACAGCCCAAGCAGGACAGCATGAGGGTTATGGAAGGGCATGCTTTTTTGATCATTCTAATTTTGGGTGTTCTGCATAGCTCTGTTACTTGTTTTAAAATAATACTACTGTACAGCTCAAATCCCCTCTATCTCCACTTCACTCTATAGAGTTTAATGATTGTGCTTTGTAGGTGGAAAGATTATGTCCAAAGTGTTCTTTCAAGGACTCCACACTCTTCAGTATTACTATTTTACTACCAGATCCTTCCTTATATTTATATTATTTATTTGTTCTTTGTTCACCTTGTCTGTTATAATATCTGTATGGTGAGAAAAAAAATCCTAAAATTGCATTACTGTTATTGGATAATTTTCCAGAGGAAAAACTATTCAATACATAGGATTCCTATGCTGCCAAAAATGTACTATTTTTATTTGCAGTGGCAGATATGGAAGTAGACAGGAAACAGGGATAGAGTGATAGGACTTCTATAAACAGTGATTAAAGTGACTCCACATACTTTCTAAAGGCAGGGGCAGATCCATGGTTCCAGCCTTTGACATGAGAGCTCCTTATCCACTTAAGAAAAGGAAGACTTTTGTCTTATTGGCATCACCTCATAACAGCCAAATCCCAAATACTGCTCTCAGCTACACCCCAGATTTTCCATAATGATTTCAGTACAACATGGATGATGCCAGGGAGGGAAATAGGACAGTTACTTAGGATGAATTACTGCCATTGTTTAACTGAGTAATTAACTGAGCTGGCCAACCCATCATTAATTCCAATAACTAGTGAGGGCAGGATCAAATTTCATTTCCACCCGGTCTGCCTGGCACCAGTTAAGCTTTGCACATTTGAAGCTCTGCTACTGTATGTGCTCTCTATGTCACCATCATGGCCAATCTGGTCTTGTCAGCCCTGAACTCTGGGCAGGGTCTGGAAACTCAGTATACCTATGCCCAAATGCTCTTGGGGACCCAGTACTGTAAGAATATTTGTATGAAATTGAATATACATCAACAACATCAAATTCAGTGCAAAATATAACAGCCAAAAAGTGGGAGACTTTGATTTATTTCCCTCCTCCCCTCTGAGGATCTTGGACCCGCATCTCTAGCCTCTTAAGTGAGTGCCCTAACTAGGCCCTGTGAGGGTCTCCTTTGGCTGGAGCAGGGCCATTACACAGACAAAGATGCAAGAGCCAAGGAGCAGGTAGCAGGGAGAAGTTGGAAGAAATTGAAACAGGACAGGGTCAGCTGTTCAGGGAGATGGTGGGGAGATGGAAAGTGGGGCATGAGTGAAATAACCTACAGTACTCATGTGTTTCAGGGGACTAAGCAGAAGAAATAGAGGTGTTTCAGGGAGAGGTAGACTGAGAAGAGTGGAGGTGGGCATCTATCCTCCCGCACCATGCAGGTCTCACTGCCCTGGCTCCTTTCTAAATCTCCAGAGGTACAAGATCCTCCATCAAAGCACTCAGAGATACCTCACTTCCCCAGGACACAGTACCTATCTCTGTATGCCCCTCAGCCCACAAGAAAGAGTTGTCTCTGGATTTTTATATTAAATAACTTTTATCCACATCCATCCTTCATGGAATAAGAAAAAAAATCAGAATACAACATCTTTGGGTTAGGAAAGATCTGAGCTACAAACAACTGAAGGCCTGAAGACAATGCTGGAAAGTTGTCATGATACTCTCTTCTGTTTCCTATATTCTTCAGAAGACCAGTATCTTGGGTTAGCTACACTACTAGCCTGAGCTGATACAGCTGGACCCAGAGGCAGAGATCTGCCAGCAAATGATTGTTCCCTCTCCCCTTCCTTCCCACCCCAAAGTAGCCTTGAATTCCCCGTTGGTACCAAAGAATCAGGCAGGTGGAGGTGCTCAGCTGAGGACATATTATCTTTGTCCCCTTACACACTTTCAGACTGGATAATTTGCTGTGCCTTGCAGGCTCCCACCATGTGTAGCTGTGGTTTGGGGTGACTTTGTGTAAACAGCTAACACTTCAGAGCCACTGGACTTAACATCTACTTCGTTATCCAGGTTATCTATGTGTTGCTGACCATTTTAGCAGACAGAATAGAGAAGCAGAGAGGGATTGAACCACAGATGGAATAGAGAAGTGAAGAGGGAAGGAAACATAAGAGAAGAACTAAGAAAACTCACAAAGAGGAAGAAAAAAAGAAAAAAAAAGGAGAAAGGAGGATAAGAAAAAGAGAAATAAAGAGCCAAAATAGCAGCAAGCCTAAACTGTACTCAAAGGACACTTCGTACGTACATCGAAATGCCTAGAGACGATCCATGAGTCTTAAGTACTGCTAGGGACATTACCAGTAAGGCCCTATTGCAGGTGTTCAGTGGTTAACCCAGCCATACTGCTCTGTGACCTCCACCCACCATCTTGTTAGGCAACAGAACAGTAGTGAGAATGATAGCAAATGTTTTGCTAAACTAAGGACAGAGCACACATAAAAGCAACAAGAAGGATAGCAAACCATTTTGCTAAACTGAGAACACAGCACTCATACTGGAGAGAAGAAAAATATCTACAGCCACCTCACTACAGCACCGGGCAATTTTTATTTAATCAATGCCACCATCGAAAGCAAATTATGCCATAAACCACTCTATAAGCACATCTGATGCCACAAACAGTGCCCCAGCTTTGGCAGGATGGGTGGTGGGACTGACCCAGACTTTCAGCAGAGGAAATCTCAGAATATAGTTTAACACTTTCAATAATTATGAAAACAAAAATTATCTATAAGTTATGGAAAAGTGAATATGCATTCATTTTTATACTATTTTAAGCGTTTTTTCTATTACAAGAAATACTGAAGTAACTATACTCCTGTAAAAGTGCTCATAGTGTCTTGGTCCCTGAAAATTGAGTACAAAATCAAGCTACAGATATATCTAAGATGATTCTAAAAGCCACTGTATAGGCAGTGCAGGCAAATGGGTATGTTTCCTGAACTTCTGTATTTCCCAGCCAAAATAAAACAAAAATGATGTAAGTTAAAATGTTAAAATTTAGGAATAATAAAGACAATGCAGGGAGGGTATTTCTGTTGCACATTTTTCTGAGAGAAGACCTGTTTCTTTGTAATGGTGTCATCTCCCAGACAATATTAATGCAGCTACACTGCATAAAAAGCCCTTAGAGCAGAAGGAATGTCTAAAATGATCAAACTTCACACATGAAGCAAGGAAGACATGCCAATGAAGGCATGAGTCAATGAAGGAAAAAAAATATTATTTAATATATAAGATATCTTTGAAAGTTAATTGCTTGTTTCATCTGTTTACTGTGTCATGTTAAGCTGTTTAAATGTGTCAGATTTTTTAATCAATTAAGTTTCTTAGGTGTGTGATTGTATGATTTCCATTAATTCTGCCTGCAAAGATTACTATCTGTTAATATATTGTCTCAGGATATAAAAGTTATTTTTTTCCATATCTATATAATAGATTTGTCAAAAGTATCAAATTTTGCTCATGGCATAGAAGGGTTCATATCTCATTGGACAACAGAATCCATAACAAATAACAAGGAAAATTGTGAAGGATTAGTTTCAGAGTTCATTGGAAGTCTTTCCATAAGCCTTAGTGAGTTCTGATTATGCTCTAAGAAGAGCTATCAAGGTTATCAGTTTTCCTTTACCAAGCATTTGCTGAGAAAAAACCCCACATTTGTTGATGGAAAGAAGAAGTTTTATCCTGAAGGCTGATACCAGCAGAAGAAGGTAGTTTCCGAGGGAGAAGTGAAAAGACACCGAGCTCTCGGTACTATCATATTAATGTAGGAAGAAAAAACCTGATCTGGTCCACTTCTCATTTTCAGTCATTCCAGATCATTTTGATGAACAATTGTTTACTTGTTTCCAATTCCAATTACATTAATGATGGTAATCCAAAAGGGGAAGAGAAATATTTATGACAATATCTTTATCTTGATAGCGTTCTCCATTTAAGCAGACATATCTGTCTCATTAAAGACATGGAACAAGAAGGCTTATCTCAGAAGACAATTAAGCTGATGGTTAAATCATGGACAGGTCTACATGCATATGAGAGAGAGAGAGAAAACAAGTATTTGTAGAAGTAGTATTGGAAAAGATTTGACTAAACTCCATAATGGCTATTATTCCCAGCTCAGGCCTGTTTTTTTAAGGCTTCCCAACACTTGTGTCTCCCTAATCAGTATCTGCATTGATTGATTTTGGATGCTTTCCCTAAATCCATGTTTATTTTTGCAAGGTAGTCCAAATTTCTGTCTTCTCCCAACTCCACACTGTGACAGAAAAAGTGCTCTCTTCATTTAAAATGTAAATCACCTTTTAGGTTAGCTTCAAATAATGTAGCATAAGGACTTTAAGGCTGATTTGGGTCTATTAATATATACTCAGTTTATATATAACATGTACTCAGTTTATATACTCAGCTTGAGTATATTAACATATACTGAGTGTATGTTAATGGAGTCCATTTTTCAAATTTGTGTGCTTGAAATGTGGATATTTATGCCTGGAGAACATGGATGGAAAACACAACTTGCATGGACTTCTCTAGAGAATAAGAGGGTAGGGTTGACAGTGATTTTAGAGAAGTTCTGGTATGGGTTTTTACCTTCTGCCCTCCTCTGATGACTATAGTCACTCAAGCCTAGAGTAAATAGAATCCCTTAATTTGAAAAAAAATATACAAATAATCCATTATTGAATAACAATGGCAATTTGATCCAATATCTAGTGAATGTAGTATTGAAATAACTCTAAATCTTTTGAGCATATTTAGAATTTCTGCATCATTCACCAAGGCAGCACCTACAGACAAAAATTTGACTGTATAAATGACAGGCAGGTGCATGGATTTTACAGACACGGAATGTTATTATCATCTAGTCCAACTTCTTACTCAAAACAGATAAGATACACTTGAAAATTACAGGTTAAAAACATCCACATTGTTGTCTTCCAACTCTATGAAATTATGAAATTTGCAATGAAAAAGGAAATGAGGAATGGCAACATTATTGCATGACTTCACTCACACACTGGAGGCAGCAGAAAAGAAGTGGAAGAGAAAGAAAAAAGGGGCTTATGCAGAGTTCATGCTGCCCTTGAAGGAAACTAGCAGGGAAAATCGTAAGGAGGGATCAGATGTGTACTAACTGAAAATACTTGGTTACCAGTAATGGATACCTTCATGTTTGTACAGGTATTCCTGGCATTTTCAAAGTCTGACAAATAAAGCAGTGTGGATTCAGTAGGGAACACTGCTTCACTGCTGAAATGAGATGAATTCACCATATTAAAGCCCCTTTCATCAGATCCTGAGACAGACGCAAGTTTTGCATAAATAGCAAATGAGTGAAAACTAAGTAAAGAATTTGATTAGTTCAACAGCTGTACAACTGAATACATTTAAAACCAAAACCTATTTGGAAGTGTTAACTGAAGGAAGGAGATCCCATTAAGCCTATTAAGATAACCATAACCAATTCTATAATAAATTTACAAAAGTCAGTGATTGAAAAAACCCTGCTGGTTGTTCAGTAAGGCTGAAGCTGTCCAGCTGCTCAACTTTAGCTCAAGAAATGTAATAGTGTGTCATTTGTCACTGATCCTCACCACATCGAACATAGAAACAGCTGTTTGGGTTCATTCTTTCCTTATAGATGACAGTATTTTTGGCCCCGAGACAAAAGCAGAAGCGCAGTCTTACAGGGCACAGTTTCTACAGTCATACATGTTCAATTAAATGTGGAATTTCTCTTCCAGCTAAGAGAAGCTGTTCAGCCTGTTCAGCCACCTTTAGACTTCTTACACTTCCCTCTGTTTCATCTTCTTCAAAATAGCAAGCACAAGTGCAAACATCCTAATAAAGTAGCCCTTTTCCCTTTGTCAGAGGGTACATATCACTTCAACTCATCTTGGTCTCATTTCTTTTTTACCGTTGTGTTGCCAAGAGCAAAATCAGAACAGTAGTAGTCAGTGTTTAAGTGTGAGAAACCTCATAACCTCACTTTTTTATGGTTGGGCTTATTATTAGTCTATAGACAGAAGGCACTTTCATACAGGAAGCAGAATCTTGGTTCTACTGAATTCTAAAGAAAATTTGCTGTTGACTTCAGTACAGAATATTAACTAGAGACTGTAACAATGTGTATGCCTGTAGAGTGAATTGCATGATCTACATACTTTTTTAATCCTTTGTAGAAATATGATGAGTGGAAATGAGAAAGTAAATGGTGATTCATATTCTGTATTAAACTCTCTTCCTCCTTCGTGGAAGTTAACATTATTAGCTGCTGCGTAGATACGTTATTTTGGAAATACCTCAACAACTATCTGAACTCACTATAGCCTTTTTTTTTCTTTTTTTGAAAGGGCAGGCAGAGTTCTATTTTTCAAAACAGTGTATTTCCAAATATACTTCTTTACATAAAGAAAGAAACTGTGAGGATGCTTGTCTGTTCTAAAGAAATTAACTTTTTAATAAGCTCTGGAGTGTTAGGTTTAGGGGTTTTTTTATGTTTAAGTGCCAATACAGCATGGAAACCTCTGCCTCAGTGAGCTTTCCAGACCAATTTTTCAAAACTGAGGAGCTAAAATACTAGTGATAAAAGCTAGAATTTTTAATGTCTCTCCAGGTTTAAACGAACCTCAATGTTTAACATCACACACCACTGTGCTACATATCTTTATATTTTAAATATTAAGTGCTGAAGAAAGAAAGAAAGAAGTTTTAAAGTGCTTATATAGGAAACACAAAAGGTCCCTAGGAGATATTTAAAACAGAAATTTTTCAATTCATACCCCTTTATTTATTGTTGAGTATTAAAATGACATCAGCTACTCCAGGATCAGATAGAACAAAATTATTGGGCAACTGTGTTATTAAAAGCTTTAAAGTTCTCTACTGAAGTTATTTAAAGAAGAAGGGACTGCTCCTTAACTATTTCTTGCATGGTGGTCACATCTGTAGTCTCTTCTGCAGTTTCCTCAGGACTCACATTTTTATGGAATTAAGTTCTGGTCAAGGTGAAGATCATGCCTCCATTCAAATTAACAAGGGTTTGCTACCAACATGAAAGGAGATGAGAAGAGGGGATACATTTAATCTTTCCTCAATTAATTCTTACATCATGGGGTTTGGCAGATTGAAGGGGGGAAAAAAAGCAGCAAGGTGATCCATATTTAGACTGTAAATCTACTTTCCCTCCCCTTTTAGGTGCTCTTTTTTGGATTATGTAGCACCTCTCTGATTGTGCTGGTCACTGACTGTTTAAACACTTTCCCTCGTAGACTTGGTCCCATGATGTGTGTAGCTGTGGACAGTGGAATAAACCCATACACTCAGTGAAAGCAGCCAAAGGTTAGTAGTGCAAAGAAATTCTTTCTAGTAATTTCAAGCAGTTATACAGCCTCTGCCATAACTCTGTGTTCCAGAAAGTTTGGAATTTTTGCATAAAACGGGCTGTGGAAGAAGGGAGTAACTGGCAGCCAACAGACAAGAGAGCAATTAGACACAACTCACTGTCACTTCTGTGTACTTTTGGCAGCATTTCAATAATCTAACAAAAGCAGTAAATAACATAGATGAGTTCTCAGTTGCAGTGGGCTTTCTGAAGCGTTTTATACCCATATTGCTGGGAAAGAATCAGATACACGATTTGAAAGATATTTGAGGGACAGGCCCATACTTTGAAGGGAAGATTTTGGTCTACAGGCATATTTTATGTTAAAATTGTGTGAGTTAACTTTGTTTAAACTGAATTTTGAAAAAAATAAACTTTTTCCCTTTTGGAAAGAAGTAGGCTATTTTTTGGTATTCAGAGGATTCCCTTCCCCTTTTCCCTTTTAATAAGTCAAGCCTTTGTACCCAAAGAGTCTTCAAGGTCTAACTTCCTTATTTTGCCCAGGGAGTTAGGGTGACAAGGAAACACAGCAGAATGCATACTCCCTAACAGTACTCTGTGATGGAACTTATACATACTTATACATACTACATATACATACATACACACACACACAAATATAGCATATATGTATAGCGTATATATATAGACAACATTTCCAGTGAGTGAGCTAGGGTCTGAAAGTCACATCCTGATATAATTATTAGATACTTGTCCCAGTCGTAAGCAATTTCTTTTTAGCCTTTTCCACTATCACAGGTGGGTTTTGAATCATCAGTTTAGAGATCCTACAATTTTTGCTTCAATTACTCCTTGTCCTTTGCACATTGATTGATCCCTTTGTCTAGATTTTCCATCTTAAATTTTTGTCACTGATCCTTTCGCTTCACAGAGTATCTCAAAGATAATTCCACAGTCTACCCTGTTAGAAGGAAGTAATCTGTTTGCAATCGGGTTTTTAAGATGTCTTCTCTTGTCCAAGCCTAACTAGGTCACAGAGATGTGCTCTTATCTATCTTTAGAAGCAGGTTTATCCAGCACAGAGGTTCCTGAAAAAGAAACAGGAGTGTCTTTAGTACTTCAACCACTTTCATGCTCTCCACCCAGCATTTCCAAGAACGGTGTTATAAATAGCATCAACATGTCACAGGTGACAGAGGGAAAATATGTTTCGTGTTCCAACCTACCCTCTGCCTGGTTGGATAGATGCATGTACACAAACACACACACACATTCAGATAAGTGCATCCCTCAGGAGGACTACAAGGATGTTGTGAGGTTATGCAGGGAGAAAATCAGAAGGGCCAAAGCCCAGCTAGAACTTAATCTGGCTACTGCCATAAAAGACAATAAAAAATGTTTCTATAAATACATTAGCAATAAAAAGAGAGCTAAGGAGAATCTCTATCCCTTATTGGATGTGGGGGGAAACATAGTGACAAAGGATGACGAAAAGGCTGAGGTACTTAATGCCTTCTTTGCCTCTGTCTTTAATCGTAAAACCAGTTGTTCTCTGGGTACTCAGACCCCTGGAAGACAGGGACAGGGAGTGGAATGAAGTCCCCATAATCCAAGAGGAAATAGTTAGTGACCTGCTACACCACTTAGACCTACACAAGTCTTTGGAGCCGGATGGAATCCACCCAAGGGTACTGAGGGAGCTGGTGGAAGTGCTCACCAAGCCACTCTCCATCATTCATGAGCAGTCCTCACTAACAGGGGGGGTCCCAGTTGACTGGAGGTCAGCAAATGTGACACCCATCTAGAATAAGGGCCGGAAGGAGGATTTGGGGAACTAGAGACCTATCAGTCTGACCTCGGTGCTGGGGAAGGTTAAGGAGCAGATCATCACACAGCACGTACAAGACAACAGGTGATCAGGCCCAGTCAGCATGGGTTTCTAAACAGCAACTCCTGCTTGACTAACCTGATCTCCTTCTATGACAAGGTGACCAGCTTAGAAGATGAGGGAAAGGCTGTGGATGTTGTCTACCTAGACTATAGTAAAGCCTTTGTCACAGTTTCCCACAGCATTCTCCTGGAGAAAATGGCTGCTCGTGGCTTGGATGGGTGTACTATTTGCTGAGTAAAAAACTGGATGGATCCAGCTGGCAGCTGGTTACAAGTGGTGTTCCCCAGGGCTTGGTACTGGGGCCAGTTCTGTTTAATATCTTTATCAGTGATCTGGACAAGGAGATTGGGTGCACCCTCAGTAAGTTTGCAGACAACAACAAGCTGGGCAGGAGCAGTTGATCTGCCTGAGGGTAGAAAGACTCTACAGAGGGATCTGGACAGGCTGGATTGATGGGCCAAGGCCAATTGTATGAGGTTCAACAAGGCCAAGTGCCAGGTCCTGCACTTGGGTCATGACAACCTTGTGCAAAGCTTGGGGAAGAGTGGCTGGAAAGCTGCCCAGTGGAAAAGGACCTGGGGGTGTTGGTTTACAGCCAGCTGAATAGAAGCCAGCAGTGTGTCCAGGTGGCCAAGAAGGTCAATGGCATCCTGGCCTGTATCAGAAATAGGGTGGCCAGCACACAGGACTAGGGAAGTGATTGTCCCCCTGTAATCAGCGCTGGTGAGGCCGCACCTTGAGTACTGTGTCCAGTTTTGGGCCCCTCACTACAAGAAAGACACTGAGGTGCTGGAGGGTGTCTAGAGAAGGGCAACAAAGCTGGTGAAGAGTTTAGAGAGCAAGTCCTATGAGGAGTGGCTGAGGGAACTGGGGTTGTTTAGCCTGGAGAAAAGGAGGCTGAGGGGAGACCTTATCGCTCTCTACAGCTACCTGAAAGGAGGTTGTAGCGTGGTGGGTGTTGGTCTCTTCTCCCAAGTAACAAGTGATAGGACAAGAGGAAATGGCCTGAAGTTGCACCAGGGGAGGTTTAGATCAGATATTAGGAAAAATTTCTCCACGGAAAGGGTTGTAAAGCATTGGAACAGGCTGCTCAGGGAAGTGGTTGTGTCACCATCCCTGGAGGTATTTAAAAGACATGTAGATGTGGTGCTTAGGGACATGGTTTAGTGGTGAACTTGGCAGTGCTAGGTTAGCGGTTGGACTTGAGGATCTTAAAGGTCTTTTCCAATCTAAATGGTTCTATGATTCTAATATTCTATGATTTTACAGAGCCAAGGCAAAAGGTAGCAGCCTTATTTAAGACGAACCAAAATTCATAATCAATATTTCACTTGAACCCCAAATTCAGAGGAACCTCCCTGTATGATAGTGGAACATAAAATTTTGCCAGAAGAAAATTATTAATCTGCCTTGTCACACTGTACCACTAGAAACGCTCAGAGCATTCTTAGGTGTTAATTACTCTGGAGACCTGGGGGTTTGCTGACATTAATTCTATATTTAGTTTTATAGTGGAGATTTTGCCCTCCTATTTAGAAACAACCCCCCCCCTAGATTAAGTCTATAAAACTGAATGTAGTTTGGAGAATCGTCAAAGGTCTTTCTTCCCCCAAATCTGCCAGGTAAATATCTCTGGGATTAAAACAAAGAAAATAAATTAATCTCCGCCTTCTTATTACAATACAAAGTGAGAGAAGCCAGGAAACACGGCACAAAACCTGATGGTACACAGTGTCCTTAGATCACTTGGCCATTGTTTTCTCTCACAGCAGCACATGTTAATGATACAAAGAAGTTTAACGTTTTTGGGCTTTGGCTTTTCATGTCACAACCATAATAAATGTGCACATTATTGTTTGTATTGCCATATCCTTTAGATGCACCGCCAATTTCTAGAGCCTGTGCATGCACAGCCAAGGACAGGATTTTGCCCACAAATAGCCCGGCTGAATTACATTAAGCAGAAACATTGCTATACAGATTCAGCTGCAAAGCAGTGTGTCATGGTACAGCATGTTTATGTTGCAAAGATGTTGTATGGGTCAAACTTGATTTAAACCATCAATGCTACCACAGGAAGACCAAAGCTTCTTTGTTCTTCACTAACCAATTTAATTCTGCTTTAAAAGGCTTTTGTCTTATGTGGGCCTAAGATATCCTTAGTTGCATTTAGTTAAAAAACCCAACAACCTCCAAAGCAATAAAATAGACAATAAACTGTTAAACCCAGGAAAGCAGGAAGAAATAAAGAGATCTGAATTTTTGTTTGTTTTAAGGAATTTGGGCAACACAGAAAAAATCAAGTACGATGAAGAACGAAGAAACAAGTTTTAATGTGGACAGTACCCAAGCCTCTCCCTTCTCCCGCTGCCTGCAGCCACTGAGCCCTGTTACAAAGCCACACAGAACAACTCCATTTGGTGAAGAATTCAGACCTCACCTCTCACATTTCCGCTATGGCCCTCCTTCCCTGGGAGACACGGAAACATTCCAGGGGTCCTTGGAAGGAGGGTCTCGGAAACGCAAGAGCATGCCAACAAAAATGCCTCCTTCTATCACCCTCGAGGGCTCCTCATCACCACCAGACAGACCTGAAGATCACAATGATATAGGCTCTTCCAGTCTCCCCTTGGTGTTCCAACAGCCAGCACAGACCAAGTACAGTTCCCAGATGATTGACCTCTGCAACTTTGGTTTTCAGTTCTACAGAACTCTGGAGCACTTTGGAGCCAAGCCCATTAAGCAAGAACCAGCAAAGCCTAACATGGCATGGCCCAGTAGCCCAGCATTCATGCAGGCTCCTTACCCTTATTATCCTAAAGTCCACTCTGGTTTAATGTTTCCTTTTATTGTGCCACCCAACTTTCATTTCAGGAATGCCTTTCAAATGAAAAGACCTCCAGAGCCACCCTTCAGGAGGGCTGAAGTAAGAGAAAGTGGTGAAAATAAACAGAAAGTGGAAAGAGTAGATGTCAACCTTCAGATAGATGACAGTTACTATGTTGACGTGGGGGGTGAACAGAAGCGCTGGCAATGTCCCATGTGTGAGAAGTCCTATACATCCAAGTACAATTTGGTCACCCATATCTTGGGGCACAGCGGCATTAAGCCACATGCTTGCACCCGATGTGGCAAGCTTTTCAAGCAGCTGAGCCACTTGCACACACATATGTTGACACACCAGGGCACTCGGCCACATAAGTGCCAGGTGTGCCACAAGGCTTTCACTCAAACTAGTCACCTTAAGAGACACATGATGCAACACAGTGACATCAAGCCTTACAACTGCAGGATCTGTGGCAGAGGTTTTGCCTACCCCAGCGAGCTGAAAGCACACGAGTCGAAGCACGAGAGTGGCCGAGAGAACATTTGTGTGGAGTGTGGTCTGGACTTCCCAACCTTGGCCCAGCTGAAGAGGCACTTAACAACCCACCGTGGCCCTATACAGTACAATTGCACTGAATGTGATAAGACCTTCCAGTACCCGAGTCAGCTGCAAAACCACATGATGAAGCACAAAGACATCCGCCCGTACATCTGCACTGAATGCGGCATGGAGTTTGTGCAGCCCCACCACCTCAAACAACACTCCCTAACTCACAAGGTAAGCCAGCACGGGTTGCGCTTTCACCTTGCATCGGAAGGTAGCACAGGAATTACAGGCTACTAAAGATACACATATGCACTTCCTCAGAGAGAAGGTAATCAGTCTGTAGTGTGTCACGCTGGTCTTTTGCCAGCTGGAGAGTTTTATGCAGAGCAAAAGCCCCAGCAGCACTGGCAATAGTAGAAGGTAGATGTGTCTGTTAGTCTTAAGAAAGTACACACAAAACCCGCTTCACTATAAACAGGAGTTCAATTAAGCCACCAGTATTACTTCCCAAAACTGTATTCACATCTCTCCATTTCTGTGTTTTATCTTCAGAGTGACCTTCTGTAACATAACAATTTTGTAGAGCTGTATAACCTCCCTGAAATTTTAATAGAAATTTGCTACTGAAAACCAGTTCTGTTGCTTTGCTCCCTTAATTGGGAAGTAGGTGGATTTGCAGTAGACTATGTATGCAGCAAAAGAAAGTGTATTATTACTCATCAGATTTTGAAGAATCATTATAATGAGACATTTAGGGAAAAAAACAACGTAAGAAAAATTCCCCTTTGCGTTTAAGTTATCCAGAATGCCAGCTAATAAAAGTGGACAAGCAGGACCGTAATCCCAGCCAATTCTTACGAAGTGGCAGTCTTGCCACTGCTGACAGCAATGACAGCAGAATCAATTTAGGCTAGGTGTGGGCTTTGGAACACATCCAGAAAGATCGCTTTCAAAAATAGGAAAAATGTAACTGTTCCTTTCAAGAATGTCTGAAATTGGCTTATCCACCTTTACAAAAATGTTGTTAAGACAAGTCAAAACCCCACACATTTTATAAAAATTTGCTTCCAGCTTTGCATATTTTTCCTCTAACACTTGAATTTTGGCTTTTATATGAAAAACATTAAAAATGCGGACAGCTGCAGCCTTTCAGTCTTATAGACACATTGTCTTTTAAAAACCAACAACCTCTACTTCCACATTTGCATTTTCTTCCCTACTACATGATTGTAATTTCTGCTCTTTTTGGAGATTCCCTGGTCTTTGGATTTACCATGCAAAATTCTACTAACTTAAGGCTTGTAAGTTTTTTGTCACCAGAAATGCAATGCCCCTGAGCCTTTGAAGAGCTTCTGCTTCTTTGTCCACAGCTGCAGGTGGATTCAGCTGTGAACATAATTAACAGTAGTTAGCTGACCAAATGCAGTCTCACATCAGATAGGCAGACACTTAAAGCCGCTGTTGGTGTTCACAGTTTTAGCTTTGCAATTAACTGTGAAAACCACTGGCTGGCATGAAAGTAGAGATTGTTTCAAGTCGTCTTTGTAATGGGGGCCTGCAGGAGGAGTAATTGCTCTCTGCACTAGTAAATCCTCATTACCTTCAGCAAGTTATACTCAAACTCTTAAAGTGTTTAGTGGTAAATTCATTGATGTTCACAGCATCTAAATGACTTTTTGAGGAGCTGGCAGATAGACCACATGGGTGTGAGCAAGAATATTGAATTATGCATTAGTAAATTCACTGGATGGCATAAAAGGTGCTAGAAATGCTCTGTAAACACCAGATAAAATGAGACCAATCCATTAGGGTTAGTGCAAGTCCCACTAAGAGTGAACAGTTTTTTCTCTACATTGAGTGTAACATGTATATCCTTATTTGGTGACATTGCTTGACTAGTTCTCAGTTACTTCAGATTATTTTCTATAGCTTTCTCCAAAACAGGGCTATGCCTTTTTTAGAAACCAATGAAATTCAATTATCAAAAGCAAGCACTACTTTACTGTCTTACCTGGTTAGCTTTTATTCTTGGTTTGATAAGTGTACACATTTGACCAATACTTTACTTAAACAGCAGAGTAGGACAGAGAAGCTCTGCTGCTGACTATGTCTCATTGATTTGTAAATGTACTGCTGGAAACAAAACTCATTTTTTCATTAAGCTTTTATTTTGTTTTCCTTCCCTGCTTCTCAGATTCTTGTAAGAATTTGTCAGGAAAAAAATACATAAGTATCTATTACTTGAGCAAATGATGTTAAAAGTGAAATAATTTATTACCTGCTTTGCTAATGAGGAATGAAAAATTCATATATTGCTGTACTGAAGATGAAATGACCTAGAAAATTTTCCATCTACAGAATTTTCTGATTTTTTTTCTTTTATTACAGGGTGTGAAAGAGCACAAATGTGGAATTTGTGGCCGGGAATTTACTCTGCTGGCCAACATGAAGCGACATGTCCTGATCCACACCAACATCAGAGCCTATCAATGCCATTTGTGCTTCAAGAGCTTTGTGCAAAAGCAGACTCTCAAGGCCCACATGATTGTTCACTCTGATGTCAAACCCTTTAAATGCAAGGTAAGTGCATTTGGTGACAGAGGCATTAACCTGCTGGATATTTCTGTGATATCATCATCTTGTGATATGGTAGAATTAGGAAAAGAAGATTTGTTAACACATACTGCATTTAAGTTGCATTTAAATTAGCATAAACCAGCCTGGTTTTCTTTCTTTATCCAGGTTCTGCTTACGTAGCACAAAATAATGGAGGTATATATCTGTGGTTTACTCCCTTCCCCTTCAACATCAGTAACTTTCATCCTCAAATATTTTTTTCTTCTTCATGAGCATTTAAGTGCCATGGCAGCTTGAGGACAATAAACATACCTGACAATTGCTTAGTACAGCCATCCAAACAGAAGTCTAAGTGCTTAATAGCTTAAAACACTGACTAAAACCATAGATCAAGTCATGCACCCCACAGAGGACCATGGAAAAGCAGCAGCCATGACTTCACACAGTGATGCTATGTGACAGTTCAGGGAAAGACTCAAAGAAAGTCACAGCAAAATACAACTGCAGAAGGGATTTGAATAGGCCAAGTACAATTACCAGACTGAAATTCAGGGTAGGACGTCAGTATCCTGACAAAACAGCCTCTGAGACCATCTGGCCTTTTTAGGATCCTGTGCGAATTCCAGTTTGCTGCTTCCATCCAGTGTGTTGGAGAATGACATTCCCTTTCCACCCTCTCTTCTCCTCCCTCCCCATAAACCTTTGAGGCTTTGGCTTTCTTGACCATGCTCATCTCATATCTTTCTTATGAGTTATTCATGTTTATGTTCTTACTCAGTATTGGACACTACATCTGTTTCTTTTGCTGCCTATCTGGTTCATTACTGTAGTCATACCTTGTGAAGTCTAAGGCTGTAGGTTTTATTCCCACTTTGATCTGCTCTAAGAGGGCTATAAATACAGAGTGGAGCATATTACCCAGTTTATGCCTAAGTAACTGCAGATTGATCTGGAAGCAATTTCTAGAACTCTTTCATCCAACATCTTTATGGAATTAAATATTTTCTTAAAAGGAACATTTCATTGAGAAGCAGAACTAGATGAAAAATTTTAAATGGAATTATTTTCTCTTGAAAAATGTAGAACTTCAAAATGTCATGGGAAAATATGGCATTCAGTGATAATTTTAATTTGAAAATGTCAAAATTATTCTTTTTTACATCCTTATTTTGCTTTGATAACTTTGAAGCATTTCACTTTCAAAAAATAACAGCAAAGTCTTTCAATTGTAGTGTTTTGTTTCATTTTAATTTATGTCCTATTAAAATGTTATTTTGTATACTAGGATTTATGTTATTCTATATTGATAAAATAATTTCTGTGACTGAAATGCTTGGGTAGTTCCATGTCAAGTCTGCTGGAGACTTTAATTCTTTGAGAACATCTGCGAACAGGTCTTTTTATTCCCATTTGGCCAAAGTCCTCCCCTGACTGCTCAAATTTCAGAAAAGAAACTCAATTGTTTAATCAGCTGTTCTGGATGCAGTATCTGGACCCACAATATTTTTTAGGTATGTGCAGATTAGCTGGAAGTTTGTGTTCAGGTTAGGGTTTGATGATGACAGACTATTAAAACTTGGAGGTGGCAATAGTTTGAACTGGGAACTGGAGTACCACCAGCACGTTTTCCAGCCAGTAACAAAAGCTCTACAGGAACACCTGTTTTTCTTATTTTTTTTACTTCTCTGTCCCCACCCAATGTTTCTAGGAGGAGAGAAACAAGTAAGCACAGTGAACCAGTTTCTTCTATGTCTGAAGGGGCATGAATCAACATAGTGCCCCTAAAAGGAGCGGAAATTGTAACAATATGCAAAGGGAGAATCAGGAATTGCTCTTTGGTGTTAGGAGCATCCCTTGCCTCTCTGGCAGAGCCCTTGAAAGACTCGAGCAAGTATTTCTGGCTGGTATTCAGAGGGTTAAGGCAATGACCAGATAGCAGCCTTTTGGCACCAAGCTCCTCCTCAGCAGAAGGAAGGATATAGCTGTATGAACAGCCTGCTTAACAATGGCTCACATGTCCCCAGGGAACCGCCTGCAAATAGATTTCATCTTGCTTTCTCTTGTACTTTTCAAAGCTTCCTGTTTTCTCACGGTCCTTTTGGACAGTTTACAGTCCTTCTCCCTCTCTCTTTGAGGAAAGGAACACCCTTCTTATGAAGAAAAAAAAAAAAGAAGAAGAAGAAGAATGCAAGGGAAAGAGAGCACAGCAGTAGCCTTTCTACTTCACCACGTGCAATGGTTTTCTTTACCTTTTTCTCACAGCAAAAGAAAACATGAGGCTTTCCTATATGTCTAATCACAGCTAAGCATAGACTATCTGAAGTGACTGAGTAGCAAATAGTTGTCCCTTCTGCTTCCTCATCCAGCTGCAGTCTGGATCTGTGTTTGATTTTTCTCTGAAGAGTGAACTTCTCTGTAGTGTTTTAAGGCCTGAGCACGTGCTGCCTTGTTTATTTCTGTTTAAAAAAAAACCACCACTGAAGAGTTCTGAAGTAGTTGCACCAACTAGTGCAATAGTGCTAATTCTGATTTGTAGAGGAAGCTTCTATGAAACTTACAGTTGCTTTTAGTGCTGAAGTTAGCAATGTTTCAGACCTCCAATAAAGAATGCAATGAAGTTTTCTCCAGCCCAGCCAAATACACTTTGCAGCAGACGTTCTGAACTCCACTTTTTTCCCATCTAAAATCACAGGTTTAGATCAGGAGTCAAAACCAAAGAAAATGTGAGAGGTAAGTACTTTGGGAAGAAACAAAACAGACTTGACAATCTAGAAAGGTGATATTTCATGTGGTGGCTTAGGAAGACAAAATCTAGTGTTGAACTAATTCAACTTTTCTAGCAAACTGCACTGAACTCCATTTCACCAGCCAGTGCAACAAAGTGTGTTCAGCAGACTTGCAGCTGAGGTTTTCTCTTCAGGGCTTGAACCTAACAAAAGGTCCACAAATAAACCACGTTGTTTCTGCTATCCCAAGATCTCTTGCATGACCTTTACATCTCCCCATATGCTAAGGTCCTCTGTGGTGAGTTCTGATGGAGCTCTGTCCCAAGCAACTGGCTCCGGGTCATCTTTCACACTCTGTTCATCAGTGCTTGCCCTGTCACAGAGAAAGAAAATCTTGTACACCTTCCTAGTTTGGTCTGCAGACTCAAGCTGTTCTTTAAGCAGTAGCTGAGAACTCCAGCTAGCTCTGAGTTGCTGTCTTCCAGCACTTGAGCCCCAGACCTCCTCCCTTCAACCTCTGGATCATGGACATTCATCTGAAAGTTGTCCTGTGCCTTTTGAAAAGGATAGGTTACCCAGAGACCATGCCAAACAATGCCATTGCTCTGAAAAACAATTTTCATATCTGAATTTCTTTCATTTTCCTGCCACACCTCTCCACTCTAGTACCATTTCCTTACGTCCCCAGAGGAGATTTCAGGAGAGGAACACATTACACATCATTAAGACTGTGCATGACTTTGGGAAATGGAAAACCTACCCCCTATATTCAGAGACACAAAACTTTTATGCTGTAAGGAACTATTCTTTATGAAGTCCCCTGTCTTTTAATTATGAAGAAAGAGAAATAAATATTGCCTTGATAGAAACAAAATAAATGCTCCTACTAGAGCCATGTTAATACTCAAGACCCTATAAAGATATAGATTTGCATGAAGTACTCTAGCCATTCACCCGTTCAACCTGATTTTCCTTGATTACCAGGTTAGATAGGGAATTAAAGACCTAGTTATCAGAAAGCAAAAGCTGGTGAGAACACAGGTCAGTCACAATACAAGCAGATAACCAGAAGCCTTCTGCTAAGAGGTATTAGAGAGGTATTATTATTGGCATTTTTGTAGCCAGAGAAATATTGACATGTCATAGGTTGTTCCAGCAGCTGTCAAGATAAAATCAGCTGCTGTTCTTCCTTGCGAATTTTCTGTGCTCATCAGTGCTTATTCTCCTCCTTGTTTCTTCTCAACACTTTCAGAGTGGTTTTCTGGTGCATTCATTTCCCTGATCATAAGTCATCCAGCATATTAGCTTTCTTTGAATGCAAAGAAAAGACAGTCCTCTTTCCTAAGTGGATGGATGACCCTTGGAATCAGATATCTTACTCTTACAAATTAATAGCTCATTTTCAGTCACTCCGCTCCCCCCCCCCCTCCCCCCCCCGTCTTGGTGAACGCTTTGCTGATAAATGTATTTGCTAGAATGTTCATTTTAGCAAAACCACAGAGAGCAAATCACAGAATAGAACTTACACAGCTGAAGCAAGTAATTTTTTAAAAGTGAGTGAATATTTCCAGACTCTTTCTTTTTGCAGCATTGACTCAGCTCTAGTTTTTGTTTAAAAACAATATCCCTGCAAATTTTTATGTTAATGAACTGCTTCCATTTTCCCTCAAGAGATGGTTTAAAATGCAAAGGATACAGTACTATTTCACCAAGGATCATTCCATTATCTACATTTCATCCAGATATTCCAGGTCATGCCTTTGTGAATTTGAATCAAAAAGTACTGTAGCAGACCTTCTGTAAAAAAGATAAATTAAATCAGAAGTCAGATTAGACCAAAAATTTGGTGAAATCTCAGTTATTGCTTTTTAGTAATTTTCTCCCAGATCAATACACTGCTTGATGGAATTTTCAGTTACTCAGTAATGGTGATTCTAGCTCATATAGTAATAAAGATCATAAAAAAAAATTTGTCTAAAACCATTAAAAAAATGAGCTGAAGTAGAAAGCAAACACAGAAGTTTGCAGAGGATGGAAACAGCCACTTGAATGTGAATAAAATTATAAATGTGATAGTGAAAGATCAGAAGACAAGTAAGACAAGAAGCTTGTAATAGTGATGTCAAACTCTCATGTGTTGAGAATACATTTGATTTATAAGCGACCAGACTACTAAAGGACCCATCTAGATAAACAACAACGAAAAAAAACCCTTATTGTTTCATCAAAGGGAAACTTGCACGATCAATGGCTTCAGCCGGCAGGAACAGGCTTCAGGGAAAGCTGAGTCATTCTTACAGCCCCATGACTGTTTAAATTCCAGCTTACTCACCAGAGACACCAAAACACAGAAGCTGGTAAACAGAAGATAAGAGGATCAGAGAAAAATGGGGGAGGAAGAAACAAAGAAATAAAGGAATTGCTTTTTCTAGCTTTAAGCAAAATGTGCAGCCATTTCATTTCCACTTAAGGAGAAGTGATATTCTGCTTGACTGTTTCACAGAAACCCTTCAATGGTTTTATTTTGTATCTCCATCTCTGCCTGGTGTTGTTCTTGATTAAAGGCTAGATTTATAAACTACAGACGAAATGGTTCACTAGGGCAGAAAGTTATACTTTGAATTTCATTCAAGTTAAGAGCCTTCCAGGTTACGTGCTTAAGCCTCTCCCCTCCTTACAACAACATTCCCTGCTTTTGGGGAATCCTTGACTGTGTGTCCTAGTCACCAAATTTAAAAAATGGCAGCAGTGCAGAAGGCTCTAGAGAGATCAGACTCAACCACGTATTCTTGTCTGTAGGATTTTTGCCTGTATATTTGAAAAACAAATTGCAGCCAGAAGCGACCAGGACTCAAGTTGAGAAGAGTAGGTTCTATTGCCTTTTAAGATGTTCTCCTTGGAAGTACCCCTTTGAACTAATAATTTTCATTTTTACTGTTTTTACAGCTGTGTGGAAAGGAATTTAACAGAATGCACAATTTAATGGGACACATGCACTTGCATTCAGACAGTAAGCCTTTCAAGTGCCTCTACTGTCCCAGCAAATTCACCTTGAAGGGGAACCTAACCAGGCACATGAAAGTCAAACATGGGGTCATGGAAAGAGGATTTCATTCTCAAGGTAATATTTTTCAGCAAGGTTATTCTCTGAGAGATTTGAAGATGCATATCGGTAAACCCAAATGTGCTTTGTACCACAGATCCATGATCTTGTACCATAGATCCAATACTATTGGAAGAGATTGAATCCCATAAGCCTGGGAGGTTGTTTTTAACTATCTGTATTACTCCAGTGCTACAGATCAGATATCCCCAAGGTAGTCACCCTTGTCTCAGAGACCTGTCAGATTAGTATCTGATGACACAGAGGTACAGACTGAGATGGAGGAGTAGATAGAGACAAAATGAGACAGTATTTGTGAGCACGAAGGAAATAATTTTAGCACACGAAGTTGCTGTCATTAAGTGTTAGGGAGAATATGGGCAGTAGTGTGAGAGCAGAGGATTTACCAAGCCGTACCAAACATTCTTGTACTTAAGCCCAGGGCTCCCCATCCATCACTGTAAGAAGATGCAATATCCACAGCACCACAGAGCTTCTCCCAGCAAGTGGGTACCAAAAGACAGAGATGGGAGTGAGCTGGTGGAGGCTAAGCTGTAGTGAGGCTGTGGCACATGTAGCTGGCCAGGGGAATGTTTGCATGACATGATCTCCCCAACTGAAGGTGTAGTTCCATTATTTTTGAATAAATGTTACAGTTTCAAGGGGCTTGATTTTCAGAGACTGACAGACTACAGCCTAGCAGCCATGGACAAGCAGGCATTTTTCCCCAGACACATTTGGTTAGGAGTTCATAGTTTTTCTCTCATGTTTGAGGTACATCATGAATCATAAATTCATTCAAAGCTGACAGAAGCAAAAAATCTAGAGGATTTCATGGGTCTTGCTCACTGCTTATTGGATTCATATCTGGAATGGGAATGGAAGCCTGAATGGCTCCATGTCCAGGAGCCTTGGTTATTCTGTACCACATTGACATAGCTCATGTTAGGTGAAGGCCATAGGCTCAGGACCCAGTTTACAAAGAAGCATATGAAAAGGAGGAGACACTCCTCCACCTCAAAGTATATGGATTTTTTACTACCCAGGGTATCCTGCAAAGCATTTCCTGTCACCCACCTAGCACATACACTTCCTAAAGTCAGACTCATGTGTGCACACATGCCAATGCTGTCTAAAGAAGTGGGGAAATTAGGGAGGATTGTTTTGAGAGTTTGGGTATCCAAGATATTTTGTTTGTTAAGACTTTCTGGATAAATAATTCTTTCATGGGTAAGATTTCTTAGTGTTCCTCAAATTCAAGCTTTAGGACAGCCTAGCACATATGTAAAACACATGCGCTAATGACATTTAGCATAAAATTTACAAATATCCTAAAAGGTAATGAAATAAATGGCTCTTTTTTCCTGTAAATCTCCATGCTAGTTACACAATTACTTGTAATTGAAGACAGCCTAAGAGCTTTTCAGTGTACAGAGATTCTTCAGCCCTTGAGGCTTATCAGACACAAGACAATTCGTAAGGGCTGCCTCCTGGTCATGACCATTTTAACAAATATAACCTGTTGCAAAGTAGCAGCTGTATCTAGTGAGGCAGCCTAGATCCTGTAGAAACTGGATTCAATTACTGAGGGGAAAAAACCAAAACAAAGCAAGTAAAATAGTGGCTTTTGTAGATATTTGCTATTGGGTGAAATCCTCACTGCAGTACTGTCACTATTCTTTTATTTAAGATGGACTATGCCTGCAGTGTCTGAATCTTCTTCTGTGCATCCAAATGCTTAGAGCGTATTTGAGTCCACAGATGCCTCCTGGGTAATGTCTGGATTTCCAGCAACAGAGGAGACACTCTGACATATGTTAAGACAAACCAGATCCAGGACTAAACTCGGACTTATAGTGCATCGCTCAAAACCATAATTTGTTTATAATGATTTCGTCAAGCTGAAGCACTATCTATCTAGTGCATAGAACTTTTCAGTGGCATGAGTGACTTCTCAGTGGGTGAAAGCAGAAAAATTAAGGAGAGTGGAGGTTGTAGACCGCTGAGACTTGTCTTTTCATTTTTAAAGTAGTAACTTTGAACCAGAGTGTCCATAGAACAAACACATTAATATGTTTTTAATCTCTTCCACTCCTCTGGAAAAAAAAGTACAAAACCTGGGACTTTGATTATGGCCTGTGACAGTTTAGAACAAAGTTTTCATTAAAAAAAAAAAAATAGGAAGGAGGAAGTGGGTAGATTCACTAGCAAAAATAGTTTGCAAGACGCCAGGCCACTTCACTTTTATTCCTAGCTCCCTCATCAAAACATCACAATGTTTTGTGCGTCCTGACCTGGCTGTGAAGTGTATACAATAGCACTTCTTTTAACAGCATCTCAAAGGAGATGCCATGTGATGTAAACAGTAAAGTACTTGGAGATAGCTGGGTGGAAGACAAAGGTGAAGTATGAAATAGAAGGCTGCCTCATATTTTGTTTTTAAACCATGTATCATGTAGTAAAATTTCCTATATATAAATTGTTCCTTTTCTCCTCCCCTCAAACTGCTACAAGGTTTTGGAAGAGGAAGAATTGCTCTGTCCCAAACAAATGTCTTGAGAAGCTTGGAACAGGAAGAGCCCTTTGATCTTTCCCAGAAAAGCCAAGGGAAGGGAATCTCATTTCATTCGGATGGTGAGAGTGCCAAGGGAAGCTCATGCCAGGAAGAAGAGGAAGACAACTGCTATGAGGCAGAGCGGTACAACCCTGCCATGTACCGCTATGATGACAACAAGCTGTACGTGGCTCAAGATCTGTCTGGCAAACCTGAGTGCATGATGAAGGACTTCAGAGAGTCCTATTGCAATGAGAAGGAAGAAGTGCTAAGTGAGGCAGGACTGGAGAAGAGAATAGGAAATTCAGACAAACAGGAGAGCCAAGGAGAGAGAGACCTTGCAAACAACAAAGAACACCTCGGCTTTAGATCTTTTGAAAAAGCCAGACTTGGCCACTCTCTCTCTGATTACCTGTATTTCAAGCACAGGAACAAGAGTTTGAAAGAATTGCTGGAAAGAAAAATGGAAAAACAAACAATGCTTATAGGCATTTAAAATGGACATTTTAAAACAGCTGAAAAATGGGAACCAGATAGCTTTTAACATGAACTGTAATTTACTAAAGCCTGGAAGTTTGTAGTAGCCTTTAGAAATAAACAAGCCAAATTAATAAAAATAATTTAAGGTAAAACATGTACATTGAAAGAATAAAGCAGTCAAAGGTCACCAAGAAATGCAATAGATATTGAACAATAACAATTTTATACTTATTCATTTGATGTATAAGCAGGCAATGGGGTGGGTACAGAAGATTATTTTCCTTTATCTGGGGTGGTAGAGTCTTATATGCAATTTTCTAGTTATCAAAAAGCAACATACTTTAGTGTTTGATTTATTATCTGAATAAATATATATGAACACTTCTAACTATACATCTCATAAAAAAATCTGAAAATACTAAGTATTTCAGAGTATAAGGAAGAGTGCTATTAGACATGGTGTGCATGAAAGTGTTGTCACTCTCAGAACTAACACAGTCCAAATACTTTCATTTACTGAAGTGACTGTTAGTTCAATCACTTACAATGAGAAATGGGAAACAAATTAAGAAGAAATACTAATGTCTTGTGAGATAGCGAAGGGCAGCTCTGTAAGGACTGGAATTTATTACAGTCATAGAAGCTTTTCCTCTGGCATAAGGGATGTTCATGCTTTGCTATGTTTCAGTCAGTATGGGAGTATTTGGCAATTCTTCAAGTGAAATAGCATGGACCATGTTGACATTTTGTTCTACTGTCTGGTCAGACCAATACATCTAATAAGAAGCAGCATCGTGTAGTATTTGCAAGTCTTGCTGTAATTACACATGAAGCAATATGAGTAATTTAATTGAGAAAATGATGCAATTTTGCTGTTTATCTCTTCAGTTTATCTAGCAAGGATGATTTTGAAATGCACAGCTCTCATCAGATTTTATTTTAGAAGGTATACCAAAAAAGAGCCCTTACAGAGTGAGCAGTAGCTCACAGAGGAAAACTGGTTTTGGATTTCCTCTTATTGGAATCAGAAATTTTCCCTTATCAACATGGCTTGAACAGTAAGCTCCAGGCCTTTCAGAACAATTCCACTCACACTGTTTTTAGTGAGTCATTCCCAACGTTTTATCCTCTGATTCCCATACAACTGTATGTTCATAACAAAGATGCTAAAAGCACATTCCACTAAGCACATTCCATTAATTGCATGAATATTTTGACCAGTGCTTGATTCCTGCATCTTCAAGATAGACAGATGACAAACAGCCCCACACCATCCTATTGCTTATAAGGAAATAAAGATTTAATAAGTCATTTAATAAGTCCTATGTCATTCTGACATCCCAGGTCAAAAGTTTAAAATCCATATATATGGTACATCTTTTCCAAATATTACTACCTTCTTCACTTACCTGCCAAGTTCTTGATTTGAAATACCTTGCTATCATGCTCAATATATAGCAAGTTATAATTAAATATAGTCATATACTTGTGGCTTGCTAAGGCTAGAGTCATGCAGCTTCAGCTCTCTGCCATAATAAGAAACCACCCACCTTACAGAACTAATGATTCTTACACCTACCAGTTAATCAGCATTCACAGGGCAGCAGCCCTTATTCATCATATAAAACTGGGTTTGTGTAGTCCAAGGTTGCAGAAGGTGGTTTCATTTTTCAGGGCTCAAACACAGCATAATAAAGATTTTTAATGAAGATCAGAAATAGCTGTTGATAAAAGAAGCTGTAACATATGGGTGACTCTTCTAAATGTAATTAACTCTATAGCTGATGTACATAATTTTTTAAAATAAAAAGAGTATACCAAATTGAAGTGGAATGTAGGTCATTTTAGGCCTAGAATTAATGAAGTCTTTCAAAATTAGGTATATTTCAGAGGTACATAGCCATGTTTTTTCAGTGGTGAACTGTTTTACCATATACTCAACTTCCTTGCTTCTACTGCAAGATAAATCCTGTTGAAAAAGGATCCATCTTTCTTTCAATGAAGACATTGTGGTCAAGAAGAAGAATCAGAAAATTTTCAGAGTAATGTGTGTAACTGCATTCTTTCTTAGATGAGAGGGGAAATGATCAGGTAGAAATTCAGCATGGGCTAGGATATAGTCTCTTAGAAATGGGAACAAGTCCTTCGGTTACCTTCTTGGCAATATCTTGTCTCTGCCAGACAAAAGTTCCTATTTGAGAACATACACAGCCAAGAGCTGGGAGCTACTGACTCTTAGAAATGTCTCCCTCAAGGTGGTATAGTTTCCAGCTGTGCATGATTCATGATCTGTCCACTGCACCTTTGCAGCCATATTAGTTCCTACGATAAGAGGAATGAGCAACGAATCAGGAACCTGGTTGCAATTCCTAAAATGATGATCATGCAGATGAGTTGAACTTAGCAAGTCCCTTCACTTCTGTGGTGGGTAAAGCAGAAAGGCATGCAGCCCTTCCATTGCAAAGCCCTGTTGTCTATGCATTGGAGAGTGTTATGAGACAGCTAGACAATACTTATCAAGAAAGAGACAAATGATTACATATCAACAGCACTCCAGGCAAATGGAGCAAAGGAGACATTTTCAGCAGAGCTCATCTGCCAGTAGATAACATCATAACCACAAAAAAGATGTCTACTGGAAGAATGCAGTCCAGAGTTCCCTTACAGGCCTTATAATGGAAAGTGACAGACATGTCCCTGGGAAAGGAAATCACTGCAAACAGTTCTGGATTGTCTGAATCGTTAACCCAAACACTTTCAACCACACTGTCACTGCAATTTATCCACTTCTACAGTCCCACTTCTCATTGGAGCAAAGGCAACTGCCAACCACATACAGCCAGGTGGAAGGGAGTAGAAGTTCCCAGAATGGCAATGCTATTTGGGAATAATTCATAATGTGAATCCCTTTTCTTACATTCTTCCTAGAAAGCAGAGAATATTCCATTACAATGAGGCCTTGAGACGGTGCCCAGTCACATAGTGACACCAAGCTAATTCACAAACACCCAAGGCTAATTCATGTTAGAATAGTAAAGAACTCATCTAAAACTGTAAGTCACCAGTCAGAGGAATTGCAAACAGAACTATTACTGAGATAAGGAGACAGTGCCAAGTGACCCAAGCAGAGAGATTAGGAGATGATAGTCCTCCCTACTGCAGAACATAATGCAGCTGGGTCTGAGATACTTGTTACAAAGAGGCCCCAAGGGACAAATAAAAAGTGAAATAACAGCCTTCATTGTGAAGCACCTTGCTTTTCAAACATAAGTTATTTTCATGCTATTTACATTGGCACCGTTTTGGGAACAGACAGTAACTGCCTTTGCTTTTTAATAGCTTTGAAAATGCTTTATAGAAATTTGGTCTCATAATGAAGTTATTTCCCATTTCTAATTTTCGAGGGATTAGCTTCCTTGTTTTGCTTTGAATAGAGGTTCAGAAGTCCTGTAGAGGCATTGCCTGTGTCCTGGACCTTGGTGGACACATTTTCTTTTTTTCCTCCTTCCTAATCTGAGTCTATCTACCTTCTTCTTGCTATGTTGTGGGAAAAAAAGTATTTATCTGACTCTTCTTTGCTATTTGGGTTTTCAGCTTGTGGTAACACATGAAATTAAAGCCCAGTCTCCACCACCTCTATATTAAATTACATCCATACCATTTCCCTGCATTATTATATGAAGCCAAACTTCATCCTCTTGGAGAGCATCAGAGCAATAAGAGTGGCCACAAACTCATATAACTGACATGCTTTCCAAATTCATACAAACCGAGATGCTTCAAGAAGCCATGCTGAGGAAAGGTAAATTGGCCACAACATTATGAGCCTGGGCAAGTGAAGGCATGTGGTTTGTTAAATTAGAGGCTTTTCTGCTATTAAGGGCAGCAGGGAGAATTCTGCAAGACTGTACAGAACAGAGTGGGTGGATGAAAAGTCAAAAGTTGGGTTAGTAAAATTTGAGGGTAAAGAAATACAACATATTTACTGAGAAAGTGAAGTTGTACGTAACCCTGGAACAAGCTGTTTTGACTCTGGGCACCAGGACTCAGCCATCTCCTTGTGAACCTGGGTTCTCCTGGCTGCTGGGTAGCCTCCAGTCTGTGAAGGCAAAGGCAAGTGCTCTGTGTTCAGTAGATCAAAGGGTAAAACACTGTATGATAATATTATAATAGGAGTTTATCCTGTGCTGTGTCCTATAAAACAAGTTAGTGGAAAGACCAAGTAATGCTACTGCACCTACATTTTTACAACTCTGTGTTGGTCTACTGGCTGTTATGAGTGTGCAGTTAAATAACATAAGTACTATACTTACTTTTCCAAGAAGTTTTTAATAATTATTAACAGTTTTGAAAACAAGTCATGTCTGCTTAGCTGAATGAGATGTAACAGAGCTAACATTTTGTACTCCTAACAGATTTTGCAAATAATGTGGTGTATATTTATTTCACATAGAACACTGGGTTCCTATTTAAAGCCCCAACTCGAAAAATGGACCAGCTACCTGTGAATGTTTAATTTCTGGCTTTCTATCTCAGTAGTAAAAGCATGTATGATGTATTGTATTATTTAAGTAAATAAATATGTACTGCAGAAGCTGCTGTACTTTGTATTGAAATGGATCTGGAGTTCTTGGCATGCTAGCTATTTTATATAGTAAATGCATGGGGCTGGTCTGACAAGGTCATACTTCACTCAGCAGCACTGAAGAGTGGTCCTTGTAAAGGGAAGTCTAAATCAGTGATGAAGGACTAGTTAGGAGACAAGGGCAGAAGAGTTTCCAGGTCCTCTGAGGCAGAGAGATCAGTTTATTATTACAGACTGCAGGGAGGACATAAAGAATGCCCTGGAATGATTATGGTATTTGTTAACTTGGCCTCAGACAAGCTAAAAAAGAAAGATGTAATCCTTATCTTAAAGATGTTTCAAAGATTTGCATCATGTAAAAAGGGAGGAAAACCCAACCAGACATGTTATAAGATTGAAATTAAGAAAGTAGGAATACCTTTTTAACTTAAAGAATAAGCAGAAGACTCTGAACTCAGAGGCTCAGAGTTTCTTTTTCTAATGAAAAGCATCACTTTTAAGTCATGAGTAAACTCTTGGATTTGTTTGTTTTAATGAGATCCTGATAGAATTGGTATCATCAAACTTCACAGAGAACATTTTAAACTGTTTTTGAGCACAGAGAGAAAGCAACTGGAATGCTAGCTATAAAATAACTCAGGTAATAAAGAAAATAGAGATTCAGTTTCTAATTCTCAGAGGTGTATACCTTAAAAAGTGCAAGAAGGCTTATACAAACACTAGAAATACATGTAAGAGGCTAAATGAAACAGAACTAAGCCTTTTTTGCTTTCCTGTTTTCTTATTGTCTTTTTTTTCCCTTCTGTTTTGATTGCAGGTAACAACCACTATGAAGATTATAAGCTACTTCTACAGGAGGAGGAGGAGGATATGTTGGGCAGTGACTTTTAGTTTATTCCCATGTGATTCAATATCAGTGAATCCCAAAGTTTCCCCTTTGCCAGTCACAAAAATATAATTTAGAAAAACATGTTTAGTCCTTTCACAAATTTCCTTTTCATTTTTGTTGAAAACTGAGCTATGCTCACTAATGTCTTCAAACAAGCAGAAATGAAGTAGAAGAGAAAGAGGGCCTCTCAGATGTTCTGGGGGCCCTTTTCTGTGCCTGTAGTGAAATGGTGAAAGGCCCAGTATATCTAAAGTATTTTCATGGAGACAGCCAAATTAATATGGATGATATAACAAAAAGTGGTGAATCATTAAAAGGAAAACCAACCCTAGTTAGATACAAATGATATGGGATATCTCAAAGAAAAGCAAGTTACTCTCAAGTTGCAGTGTGTTAGACTTTCAACAAATTAAAATCTTACTTTAAGTAACAAGGCGGAATATACAACCTCTTGCCAAATTTGTCCCATTAGTACACTCTGTGGCTTGTGTAGTGTGATACAGCTAACTGTGTTTGCCCACTGGTTCATGATGCAAAAATCTGATCTAAAAACACATGCAGGGTGTCAGTCATTTCAGCACTTGTAAATGATGAAACACTAAATAGGGATCACTACTAATGCTTTTCCCAGATATGATATGATGGTGTGTTAGATCATACAGCATAAATTTCCCTAGTGATCAGCCTGCAGTGAAAGTACAGCTGAACAGAGAACAGCCACTTTGTGAATAAGCCTTCTGGTGTCCTATCATTCTGTTTACCCTGTCTGAAAAAATACTGTATATCCAGTCCAGTCATATAAATGATTTAATTTGGATGGAGCCAGACACCATTCCCTTTCAGTGAATTACTTCCTTGATTGAAAAATCCCTTGCAGTGTAAGCATTTTTATTCAACAGATCTCTGTCAATTTATGTCAGTGGAGAATCTTGGTTTATGTTTTTGGAGCTGGGATTATCTGTTTGTACTGTACATTTTTCAGTACTTAAGTACCCTTACAGTTCTGAATGGAAAATTGTTAAAGAATAAATTGTGACTAAGACACTAATTAGCTGACTAAAAGATGGGGTGTAGTAAAATGAGAATGATGGAGTTGTGTGAAAACAAGAAATTTATTTCTACCCTATCGAGAGCTATTATAAAATTAACGGAGATGGGAACAGTATAAAGATGACAGACAAGATGTCACAGAAATGTCTCTAAAAGAATTACAGTTTAGCAAGATAAGTGGCAGATATAAACCCAGAAAAATATCTATCAGTACAGAGTGATATCTTGCCAGGGAATACTGCAAGCTCCTTAATTCTTTACAGACCTTGCCATTTTCTACTACAAGCTGTAGGACTTTTCTAGAAACACTAACTCTTGATCTTTTTTATTTGTTTCATAGGCCAAGATGATTTTTTTAAATCAGTATATGAAGCATTTGTACAAGAGAGAGAATCAACTCTCCAGCCAGCCACATAAATATAACGAAAACTGACAACAATGGTGAAGTCTTGCTGTGAAGAAAGTTACACTAAAATTGAAACAGGATTATGCTTAGTACAATCTATCTTGGAAGTCTATGAAAGCAGCACCAAGACCAAACAGGTCCAAGATTGTATAGGTCTGATAAATGCACATGCAAACACTGCCTGGGAGCTTAGAAAGAAATGTGATCTTACTTATGGGAAAAAAATTAAAAGTTGTCCCCTAATGACAGTTTTTATTAAACTGGGATTAACTACATTGCAAGTTCTAAAAGAATTCTATGAGGCAGATTTCACATGAGCTATCAGTTGAGACTACACACCAGCAAAACTAATGCTACTCTGAAATATTTCCTACAAAAATGTTTAGGATTGCTTAGGATAACAGTAGCTCATACATGCTTGTTACCATCACTCTGCAGGAGGCAACCACTCCACAGCCAACCAGCAAAATGGATCATGAGAGAGGATTGTGCAAGTGTCACGCACTCCAGTGCCGTTAGTCCATTTTTATTATCTTATCTCCAGGTTAAGCAAACCTCCATAATTTCATTCTGAAGGGGATGAGGCATGCTCGTGCAGCCTGTTCCAGTCACTCTTCTGTAACATGCAGCTGTGGGACAAATAAATTTTAATTAGCTGCATCCATTTTACTAATGAACATCCACTAACAAGTCTGATTTCAGCAGTGAGGTCAGTGGTGCTTCTACCTGAATTGTATTAGCAGATCCAACCCCTGTGCAGCATGAAACCACCCAACTACACATACTCTGTTGGATAATGTAGTGCTTTTTCATGTCCATTGCCCCAGTGGTCTCATCGTGGTAGTCTAATAACCTTGCAGATAGTTTGACCCATTTCCTCAGTTTCTTACAATCACATACTTCCAGGTTCATTTTTCCAGGGCTTTAGTTCTTCATTTTTAGGCTTCCACATAAAACCAATTTTTGTGCAGATCTTATCATGCATACTGAGGAGAGTAAGTGCAAGTGATTACTTGCATGCATTTTTGACAGATGGTGGCAAAGTAGCAAATTATATTTTCTTATGCTTCTGCTTTTTTATTTTGTATTTTTAAAAAATGTTTCCTCTTTTTCCACTTTAATTTTTTTCTGATTAATTCTTCAGGACCCTAGTGCATAGACCACTGATCCACTTCCTACAGGGGACCATAAGTGTTCAGGGTGATCTACTCTGAGACCACTGCTGCAGAGCCATTTCCATCCTTTTCTTATGAAATGCTTGAAAGAAAAAAGAATATCCCAGTGTGATAGACAAGCAGACAGAATCACAGACTCAGGTGCACTTAGTATAATTCCAAGAGCCAGCACCGTGAGTATGGCACATTAGTCCTTGCTTCTAAGCAAGATGCAGATTTAAACATTTTTAGATTAATTTTAAAAAACGATTTCAGTATTTCGGGGTTTGCACTTTTCAGACTACGAATGGAATATGTGAGTAATAGAAGGCAATGGGAACATACAGATTCACTAATAGTGGACAAAGATTATTAATCACCCTTTTATCTTTATATCCCATGAATTAGCAGTCTAGTCAGCCAGAGTATATTTATAATGCAGCTATTTCCATATGTGAGTTCTTTCAAAGGCACCTGAAAAAAATCCCTTTGGATTGACAGCAACCATAAAATCCTGCCAATCAGGATATGAAGGGTGGTCTCATCCTGTTCATATCATTCCAGAACAACAGTTTCATAAAGCAGCAGTCAGCAAACCTAGACTTGCTCTTGTGCAAATGCGGGTTTGTAAGTGCACAGTTAAAGATACCTTTGTCAAAAATAATCTGTCACCTTCTCTTTTCTGCAGCTCAAGCACATCAATTACAGTGTTGTCAAAAGGAGAGGGGCATTTGTTTGCACATTAGAATATTTTCCCCATTTTAATTTTTTTTTTTCAACTGTCTTCACCTTTTGACCTTAAAATCTCAGCCCCAATTGCCATGAGTCATGCAAAAAAAAGTTAGGGGAGCAGGGAAAGACAACATAATCATTTTGGAGATCTAGACTGATTAAAAAAATAGGTAATCTTACTAATATTAAACACCTTCCAACCTGTATATTAAATATGGCTAAAATTTCTTTCATTTTAGAACTTCTTCATGATGTTAACATGGAGACAAGGCCTAGTTGCCCAGCAAGTAGAAAGCTATCCTACACTGTTAAACCTGAAAACCCTCCAAAACCATTTAATTAAATATGCAGGTTTTCAAGCCCTACTCTGCAGGGGTTTTTGTTATATTTTACTTCCACATTACTGACCCTCCTGCTGCTTTCTGAATCACACAGGAGCATGCCCGGAGGCAAGGCCATCAGAGCAACCACACCTCCCTCACCTAGCAGCCCTGTCCTCTCCAGCCAAGAGATCTCCTTGGCTGGTACCTCCTGACAATTGCATTTGACAAACTGGTTACTGAGGAAAAGCTTTCCAGCTTGGTCTTGTGGGGTGCAAGCCATTACAATGGGTTTTACAGGAGAGACATGAGGCTTTTCCCCACCGTGTTAGAGGGTGACAAGCTTCAAATGGACCCAACAGCTCCCAGGGCTGAAGCGGCTGCACCACAGCTGCAAGGTTGCCCAGCGGCCCACAGCAAGGTTGGGGCACTGGGGTCAGCCTCCCGTTAGTTAGTTAGGGAGAAAGGGATGCAAAAGGTGTACAAAAAGGGACTACACTACGTCTGTGCGTCACCACTACCATGAGTAACCGCTTCTAATTTCTTCCATAAAACTCAGTCTGAGTGGATGCAAGAGATAGGGTCTTGTTTTGACTTGCTCTGCATTGGCAGGAATTATTTTAAGAAACATGCCTTTCAGGAGAGCATGAATACTCTCAGGAGCAGCCAGCTCTGTTGAAAACCAGTCCCAGAGCTCATCAGGGGAGAAACATGCAGTCATAACTGAGATGCAGTTGTGTATTTCACTTCTTCTAGCTTCTCCCTGCACTTAGCTGTACCTCCATTTTCTGAGGTCCTTCACCACTGCAGGGTACAAGCCCTTCTCGTAACACCTCCAGTAACCATCTGACAAGGATAGCCAGTCCTTACACATCTCTTCTCATTTTCGTTACAGGTTTCCAACACCTTTAAAGCAAAGTTACTTACGAAAACCTCAGTTTTTCCTCCGAGCACTGGAGATACAGGAGTTCTTCCTTCCAGACCCCCTGACTGCCTCTCTCCACCTCGCTGCTCCCACTGATGAATCTCCCTCACTGAGCGGGTGAGCTCACTTGGTTTCCACACTGATGGAGGTGCTCGAACCCATTCCTCTCCTGGTCAGAACCCTTCTCCTCACACCTTCTCTACTCTGTCTTCTGCTAACCTTTGGGTGTTTGACTTTATAACCTGAATAATGTTCTGTTAGAGTATACATTTTGTCATTATGGAGCTCTTCTTTGCGAGAGGAGGAATATCATCACTGGCCTCAAGTGCCATCAGACTGTGTTCCATGTTTTTTCTAGCAACATTTTTTTTCCCTTCTGCTCTTTCTTCCTTTTGCTTGTTTTTATTTTTTCCTCTAGGCAGATGCAACTGGCACATCCTCTCTTCAGGTGGGAAGCAGTAAGTGGTTATGTTAGTCCAGATGAAAATATAGAGCAAAACTGCATGCTGCCCTAACTGTGCAGCTGAAGCACATGTTAAGGTTCACTGTGCAAGAAAGTAATAGTAGCTTTGTATTTATGGCAGATGCAATTGCACTCTCTGCCTTTACCTGAAAGTTTTAATTCTCTTGTCTTTAGCCATCTCAGGGAATGTTTTTTTAAAAGGGTGAATTTTAAAACCATGATCCACAGGAAAGTTGAATTGACTTTCAGAACTTACTTTCACTTTACCGCAAACCAATTGTAACACATACAAGAGTAAAGAGGACTTCATGGAGCCAGTTCAGCACTCATGAACAGCATCCCAGGTCTGTTTCTTGTCTTTAACAGGCAGCAGATTGGGTGTGACAGCTAGAACAGAGGTTGCCTCATCCACTGGCAATGACAATATCAACCTGAGCTGTGTGCCCGTAGGCAGGGCATACATGCAGAACTTACAGATCAATGTAGTCCACCACACAGCTGAAATGGAAAACAGTCAGTTGAGGCTGCTGCCTGATGCTTATGCTTTCAGCCCATTAACTGAGGAAGGGATGTACCTAAAACAGGTGCCACTAGACCTTTCAACTTTGAATGCCTGACCAGCTGCCAGTTGGCTATTTACAAGAGAAGATAAAACAAGGTTTCTGACAGCCAAACTTCCTTTGCTCTCTCTTCCTCCTCCCATAGCTGAGCAGACTGATCTGAAAATGCTCCTGTGTTGGTGTCTGACTAGACAGCTTTACCCTGGTAAAGTGCAAACCTGACCCAGTTTGACTTGGCTGTTCGATGTTGAATGGCACACAGCCAGCTTGCTACCAGTTGGGTTATTCATGCTGTAATAGGAAGCAATCTTCCTGACATGCAAACTTCCTTCTTCTTCTGCCTAAGCAGCAGTGCAGGCAGTCAAAGATGCTGAGCTAGATAAAGAACAATTTGACCCTGTAAAGATATGGGTCTTGACTGAAGGCTGTACTTCAGCTTCATTGTGCTAGCCAGCAGCAAAAAACATCATTACCCATGGCAAATCCTGGAAAGACAGAAAGAAGTTCTTGCAATAGAGAATTGCTGTTACAGTTTCTATAGCAGCACTTACCCCATATTCAGATGCAAATGTGTGATCTGGAAGTCCCTGGTAAATAAAATGGGACATGGGACGTGGTAATCTGAATTGGAATTCAAGGTGCCACTGCAGAGTTTGATTACATTCATCTTGCTGTCAAGAATGCTAACCTATTAGAAAGGACATCATCTGTGGGTTAAACTGGTTATATGAGATCACTTTCTTCCTCTCCTTTTCCATCCTCACAGAAACTCTTAATCCTATTTTAAAAAAAAGGCGACATCAGCCTGCATTGGGTTTTGTTAGTCTGGTCACTTGAGCTGATGCACAATATTCTTCCTGGAGAACAGCAATTTAAAAAAGCTATTTGTCCCATCTAAGAACACCAAGGCACCAATACAAGCCATGTGTTTGCATAAGGATCTCCTTAGCTCCTTATCCAAAGGGGAAGGAAAGGCTTGGAATAGCAGGAGGAAAGAAATGGGGAGCCTATATTATAGTTTCCAACTGAAACAAAGATGTTCTGTTACCACTCATACGCTCACACTCTCATCATTTTTACTCATTCTCACTGTTTGTTACACTACTGTATCATGGGTATAGTGTGGGACTGGTTTACACTCCAACCCCGAAAGCAAGGTAGTAGGCACTGGAGATCTAGCATACTGTTCAGCTGAGTAACTGGAAATCAAAGTCAGTGATAAGAAAGCATTTAGGGAAATTAAAATCATTGGAAGTTCATTAAGACCCAGTTGCAGGCTCTGTGGTGTACAGTGTATTTGTCTAAGCCAGACAGATAAGAAATCCACAGCAGGAATAAAGAGTATTCATAGAAGAATATCATGCTTCAGGCAGAAAACCTTCCCCTCCAAGCTGCTTCATTATTATGACCATGGTGGTTTTGAGTCATGGCCCCATGAGCAGCTTTCACCTCTTGTTGATCATTTCCACTAGTTTCCCAAAAGGCTGAGAAGTGAGTTCAGGCAAGGGGCATTCTCACAAAGCTGCTGTGTCGCAGAGGAGGATGTGGGTTCACATTGGCTGAAAACAGCCAGGCCAGCACCTAGGGAGCTTCCCCCAGGAATGAGGACTTTGTGCTAACCATCCCCTCAGCAAGTTCGCAGATGACACCAAGTTGGGAGGCAAGATCAATCTGCTTGAGGGTAGGGAGGCTCATAAAAGAGATCTGGACAGGTTGGATTGATGGGCCAAGGCCAATTGTATGAGGTTCAACAAGGCCGAGTGCCAGGTCCTGCACTTGGGTCACAACAACCCCATGCAGCGCTACAGGTTTGGGGAGGAGTGGCTGGAAAGCTGCCCAGTGGAAAAGGACCTGGGGGTGTTGGTTTACAGCCAGCCGAATAGGAGCCAGCAGTGTGTCCAGGTGGCCAAGAAGGTCAACGGCATCCTGGCCTGTATCAGAAATAGGGTGGCCAGCACACAGGACTAGGGAAGTGATCGTTCCCCTGTACTGGGCACTGGTGAGGCCGCACCTTGAGTACTGTGTCCAGTTTTGGGCCCCTCACTACAAGAAAGACATTGAGGTGCTGGAGCGTGTCCAGAGGAGGGCAACAAAGCTGGTGAAGGGCCTGGAGCACAAGTCTTATGAGGAGCGGCTGAGGCAACCATGGTTGTTTAGCCTGGAGAAAAGGAGGCTGAGGGGAGACCTTATTGCTCCCTACAACTACCTGAAAGGAGGCTGTAGTGAGGTGGGTGTTGGTCTCTTCTCCCAAGTAACAAGTGATAGGACAAGAGGAAATGGCCTGAAGTTGCACCAGGGGAGGTTTAGTTTGGGTATTAGGAAAAATTTCTCCACAGAAAGGGTTGTAAAGCATTGGAACAGGCTGCTCAGGGAAGTGGTTGTGTCACCATCCCTGGAGGTATTTAAAAGACATGCAGATGTGGTGCTTAGGGATGTGGTGGACCTGGCAGTGCCAGGTTAGTGGTTGGACTTGATGATCTCAAAGGTCTTTTCCAACCTTAACGATTCTATGCCTTTCTGCAGGGGTGCTCCGCATCGCCAGGGAGCAGTGCAGGGAGAAAAAGATACGATGACTTGTTCTGCTATTTACATCAATGCAAAATATGCAAGGAGAAAAAACAAGTAGTGTTTAGATTCTTGAATAGACTATTTTTTCTGCCAAAGATTGATAGCCACTTGTAGCTGTGCAAAAGAAACTGAGGAATAGAGGTAACAAAGGCAGTGGATTTTAGAAAAACAGTAGGTATGAACCAAATATCAAGTACCCCAGGCACATAATTCTGCTTTCAGCCAGGACTCCTGATGCAAAACATGTTAAAGCTGGAGAGTTTGAGATTTGGGGGGTGTGTTACTCTCTATTTACAAAGAAAGTACACAGAATTCTGTCTCTCTGAATACAGTAGGGACAAACAACAGGAGGCAGTTTCTTTGTTCGGAAAATCAAATGTTTTAAGCCAGCATTCTGTCCAAAATTAGAACTTTCTCTCCCTCTTTGGATTTCTTCCAGGGCCATGCTGCTGGTACTTCCTTGGCTGGCACTGGCTCTTTTTTGACTGCATTTTTGTTAGGTTCATTTCACACTCACACATACGTACCTTTATGATCTAGTCTGAACCCATCACCTGTGTTTGCAAAATGTCCCAGAGAAAGCTTTTTGACTGGTACAGTCTAGGCTTTCCTTAGCACCTTGCTGGTCTGTGACTTGGGTAGCAGTTTCTACTGTTTCGTTTGTTGCCAAGCAAAAGGGTATTTAATTATTTTTTCAGTGAGGTTATATGAGATCCTACTAGACAGCTATACTGAGATTTGAGATCACCAATACGTCAAAATTATGAACCGTGACAGCTACCAGCATCTTCCATCCTAGAAGTGTTGCAATTATTAAAGGAAAACAGATTAGAATATGAAGGAATTCATCTGGCAGGTTGACAACATGATCAGAATTGAGAAGATGAATCTGAATTATATAAAGGTGTGCATTTAAAGTGGAGCATTCTTCAGCTTTAGATTGTTAGGTGCTAAGGTGGTGTGAATTTGATTTGATTAAATTCCCTTTGAAATTGAATTAAGCTACATAAAAATTTAATTCTTAAAAACACTATACAAAAAGGAATTACATACAGTTTACCTAATCTACTGTAAAATTAATTTCGTTTCACATTCCTGAGGGTCACCTTGTATGCTAAACCATAATTATTACCTCCCTGACTCCTTTCATGACATCCATGAAAATGAAATATGGCTGGTCAGTGTAACATTAATATATACTAGCATGCTTGAAGCAGTATGTAATAGGCATTCAGCATTGTTCTGAAAAATAACTCCAGCTGATGATGTACAAAACAGAAGGGTATAACAATGTGATCCCTCTGCCAAATTTGCTCTTAGCAGCAGTGGTTGTTAGATGTGAATCACAACCACTGTGATTTAGTAAATGTGTCGCATATACATAGCTAGTCCAGTTTAGGAATCAAATAGGAGAGTTGACTTAACTCATCAATGAAGTTGCTTGGTTGGTCCTAAAGCTGGCTGAAATCCACTTTAATGAGAGTGGCAGTTTGATGTTTGTTTTATTGTTCGTGTCACTGAAAAATAATTTGACACATTGCCTTAGAAAAATGCTTTCTGAGCTCAAGCTTTTGTAGTATCCCCTTGTAGCAAATGGAGGGCAGTAATTGTCTCAGCCTCCAAATCTGCTCTCCCTGTTCTTGTGAATCACCATCACAGAAAACAAAGACACATCTCTTTCTCTGCTGGCTATGCAAGGAGACTGGCTTCCTAGTGAGCAGCCAATTTGCCTGGATAAAAGTAGCATATATACCAACTTCTTCTCCCCAAAATACTTCAGTTAAATCAAATCTAAGTCACATGTTACACTAGGCAAATGAAGAGCTAGTGATGGCAAGAAATTTATAGCAGGTGCCTGGAAACATTTACACGCGCAGCTTACGTTACTTACATAATATCATTTAATGACATCAAATAACAATATTTTTTTTCAGAATATATTAAAAAATGCAATCTGAATCTTTTCTGAAGTCAACCCCTTTCTGACCGCAGAATTTTTCACTGAAATCAGTACAGCTTTGCAGGAGAGAAATAGGTTGATTTGAAACAGCTTTTTCTGACAGAAGTTACTCAGAAAGTATTTCTCAACTGTAGCCACTCCTGACCTTATGAAAACTTCAACTGTTCTCTAAAACTTGAAAGCTGTGATGGTTACATGTGCAGTACTGTGTTCCCTTGACTTTTCCCCTTCCTTTAAAATGTAAACCCATGACAGATCCATCTATTTGTTTATCTTTTGCAGTACAGAGCCATGCACATTTCTTGTCCCATACAAATGATTAATAATGTCATGACTTTTTAGCCACTGACTATGAAGAAACACTTTGCTTCTTACCCTCTGCTTCATAATTCGAAGTCTCCCACCCCCATCCATGACACACAGGTCTGTCACTCTCTTTCACTGTCATTTCCTTCTATTTTATCTAAGCGTTTCAGAGTTTTCCCCAGGAAATTCTTTTCTATTCATTTTTAGTGTTTTTAAGGGAGCAAACAAGATGAAAGCTTAAGGAAAAAAATGTTGTCTTTCTTGACATTATAAATATAGCTGATGTTTCCCTTTTTGCAGCTATGTGGGATGCAATCTGAAAACTATTAAGGTAAATAGCAGTTAGTGAAGCCTTCATTTTACAGCACAGCAGACACTGCTGAAATTGAGTATCTTTCTAAATCAGTTAAAAAGCAACACAAAGTCAGAACAATGGAATAAGAGATTTCAGTAGATATCTAAAGCCCAATTGCTTCTCTCCACAGCAAGACATGTTAAATGTTTAACTATTTGTTGGTTCTTATTAGTGGTTTTAAGCCCAGGAATATAACTTGAATGTCTTCTTATGGTGAACTTGATTGCCTTCTTACGGCTTAAACCAGGAATAACTCATTTGAAGTCAGGTTGTTCTCATGTGGGAGGTTGCTAATCAGACTCTGGTAAAGCAGATGAGAGTAGTTTCCTTTTCTCTAGCTATCTTTGTGCAATAAGCAACAGGCAGAAGTTGAAATGTCTCTCCACATTTTTTACTGGCACCAAAAGCCACTATGCAGACAATTTGCTGAACATTGTCTTCCAAAATCCCCATCTGATAGAGTAACTGAATAGTAGTACATCATGGTGAAAAATAAGATAATCCTGTAGTAATGAGGAATTCCTCCACCCTCAGTTAGGTCTTCTTAAAATATGGTGATTAATCTTACAAGTAGGAAAAATTGAGAAAGAGGAATTCCCCTTGTTACCATGGAAATTACAACTTGTCTGACTGACAAAGGAAAACAGATTTGTTGTATTAATAATTCCAGCAGCTGAAGAGGACACAGTATTTATAGAACTGGAGAATCACAGCATAACTGAAGTCGGAAGGGACCTCTGGAGGCCATCTAGTCCAACTTCTTGTTCAAAATGGGTCCAACTAGATCAGATGGTTCAAGACATCGACCAGTTGTGTTTTGAGTATCTGCCAAGGATGGAGAGTCCACAGACTCTCAGGGAAACCTGTTCCAGTGCAATGGAAATCTTCCAATGAAAATTGTTTCTTATTCCCATGTTCTCATTTGTGCCTGTTGCTTCCAGACCTGTCACTGTGCACTTCCAGGAAGAGTCTGACTCTGTCTTCTCTGTATCTTCCCATGAGGCAGTTGTAGATAGCACTTAAATATTCTCTGCAAAGTTAATTTCCAATCACTCATCCCATTCTCTGTAGTGTTGCAGGTTATTCTTTACCAGGACTTTGGACTTGTCCTTGTTAAACTTTCTGAGGCTCCTGCCACCCCATTTCTGCAGCCTGTTGAGAATTTCAGGTTCCTCTCAGCATGCCCTCCAGCATATCTACCATACCCTGGCTTGGTATTATTGGCAGGCTTGCTGAGGGTGAACTTCCTATCATCCAGGTCATTAACAGAGATGTTAAACAGTATGGGTCTCAGTATCTGTCCCTGAGGGACACAGTGAGTAACCAGCCAACAGCTGGACTTCATACTCACGGTCGTACAACATCCTGAGCCCAGCAATCCTGCCAATTTTCCACCTACTCAACCATCTGCGTATCCAATCCCTGGCTCACCAATGTGGGGACTAGGATACTATGAGAGACGATGTCAAAAGCCTTGCGAAGTGTGGTGCAGTCATCTCATCATAAGAGTCAGTCAGTTTAGTAGCAGTGACCTTTGAGCTGCTAAAAATTCATATTGATTTATTGAGTTTTGCCTGTTTCTTTTCAGCCAGTAGTTTTGACCCTGCTACTCATACTCAGTTAAAGCTTCTGTTTTCTGTTGTCCAGTTGACCTGGTACTGTTTGAAAACTCAAAGATCCTGTCAAATGAGTGAAAGGAGGAACAGGAGCCCCTGAAGGGAGACCTGCACTGTCTCGTGGCTCCTGCTAGGTGGTACAACACAGTTGCATCTGAAATAGATTTTTCAGTCAGAATGCTATTTTTCTCTACTGGCCAGGTTTCCTAGCTGGCTGAAGCCTCTGGGAAGGCACTATGTGCTCTCCTCCTCTGAAAAGAAAGAGAATTATATATTGTGCTTGCAGAGCTAAGACATATGATAGAAGATGTAGTTTATTCATCGCTGATAGACAGTATTTTGCAAAGACACCATTCAGAAAATAAGTCTTTAATTTCAGCTGAAATATAATAAACTTCAGCCACAAAGAAAACCTTTACTGATTTCAAGGAATTCCATGACTTGGCCAAAAAAAAGTTTATTCTTCTTCATGGAAGACAGAAAATCTTTGGACAAAAATTTCATCAAAAATTTAGTTTTCTGCTGAAGAGCGATTTAGCTAGAGAATATTTCCAATCTGTCAGCTAAGGCTAGATGTGGTGAGTCACTGGAACTGAGCTGAAAATTAAATCCTGTCATTTAAAAGTAAAGATAGAACTAATGACACTTAGGTACACTTTGTAAAATGCTCCAAGTCACTCTAATAATAAAATGCCTGCTTCCAAGCTGCTATTAAAACTTTTGTTGAAATTATTCAAATGAACATTTCAAGTATATTTTTGAATAGCCAACATAAATTATTATTATTACGAAACACGTAGAACAGTGTCTCTAGTCAATTTTTTTCCTTACAACATTCTTATAATAAAGAAGAGCCACACAGATTTACAAATGTTAACAATAGTTGTGTGATGTTAGGGGGACCAAGTAAAATAATTGCCCCAAATTTCTGATTCATCAGACCTCAGAGCTGTTGGCCCTGCCTCCAACATCCATTTGACCACAAAAATGCCTGATGTGCTCTAACAAACCTCCATTGCATTCTTTCTCAGGATATTTTAGTTACTTCCTTGTACCTTGCAGTAAAAATATTAGAATAGTAGCTTATGTGTCATTATCCTTCATGACATCAGTTCTTGCAAATATCTTCTTAGCACATATCTAAGTGGTTCCCATTTGAATTTGTGTAAACATTTTGTGCTATTGAACTAGCAGTCACTTAATTTTGCACCTGTCCCTTCCTCAGTTTAAATAATACACACATATTTCTCCTTCCTGCTATTGTTCTCCCATATAGGAACAGTAAGAAGATCCAGAGTGTGCAACTTGTAAAGGAAATTACATTAATGTATATTGAAGAAGCACATTAATAATAAATGAGTTAGCAAGTGCCCAGATTTGCTATAGAAAAAATCCAACCCTCATTATCGCAGGCATTTTTCCATAAATTACAGGTATCTATTCTTCTTTGCGTGTAGTCTACATCCAATTTCTATTCACCCAGTGGGAACGGGCTTGTTTTCTTTCTCCAGCACTGACAAAATCTTTGAAGAACAAGAAGGCAAATGATTTATACATTCTGTTTATTCAAAGTCCCCATATGTGTCATTAACCATGAGGGATTATATACCACATGGATGAGAGGAGGTTTAAATTGATAGGGGTGGAGCCAGGGGGGATTCAAAGGAGAGGCTCTTTAGATGCGGAGAAACATTTTGAGCAACGTAATTGAAATGTGGCGCTAACCAAGGTTAAGTGGCTGACACAATGAATTGCAGAGTATCAAGACAGAGAGATCTTGATAACTTTAAGGGCTGGGCCAACAAGTAGCTCACAAGACTCAATAAAGAAAAGTGGAAGAAGCTCATGCACTTGTATGGCTGGGAATGGACTCACTAAGAGCACTCTTGTTGCACATCAGGCAAACCTGGCTGATGTGCTGGGCTACTTTAGGAGGACTATAACCAGCAGGTCAAGGAAATTTGTTATGATGCACTATATTCTGTGCTGGTGAGGCTGGCTTTGGAATATTGCCTCCAGTTTTATTCATTTCCTTTCAAGAAGGATGTGGACAAAATGCAAAGGGTCCAGTGGAGGGTTACCAACAGGACCAGGGGTCTACAGCATATATGTTGTGAAGAAAGTCTGAAGGATTTACTTAACCTAGGGAAAAGAATGCTAAGGGGTGATCTAGCAGCTACCTGTCACTACTTGGATGGCAGTTACAAAGATGACAGACCAGTTTTTGGTATTGCTAGATGATATAACAGAGATGGTGACTAGAAATTGTGGCTTGGGAGGTTCAGGTTGTACATTAGGGGCATTAGAAAGCATGGTTTTGCTAGCAAAAACTAGTGCAGCACTGGAACAGGTTGCCCAGATATGTGTCTCAGTCCATGGACTTTTTCAAGACTTGGCTGGAAAAAGCTGTGGCTGATGTGACTTAGCCTGGGAAATAGTCTTACTTCAAGTAGGAAATTGGATTGAATGACCACCAGTGGCCCTTCCAGCCCACATTTCTAAGCTTCTGTGAACTAAATTGATTGGAAATCTGTCTACTCTAATGCCAACAATAAACCCAGATCTGGAGGAAATGTAACAAAAGTATGTTATTAACTAGCTACAAAAAGAACTCACAATGATCTTTACTAAATGTTGTAATAGATAAACAGCTAACAGCATGCCTGAAAGCTAGAAAAAAATGAGAAAAGGCAAAATTTGGGTGCATAGTCAAAAATGTTTAAAGGTTTTTTCACGGTATAGTGACAAATTTCAAGATTTGCTGTTGTGGGGGCAAGCAGAAATAGTCAGTCAACGTGTCTTGGTGTCTATTTGCCTCTTAATTGGAAGAGGATGACTATTTATTTTGCATAGCTGCTTCCCTCCAATCATATACTCCAGAGGAATAATTTTAAGAGGACAAGTTTCAGAAACTTTATTTTCAAAGTGTTGGTAGAAAGTGGTTGGAATGGTTAAGCTTTTTGTTGTGGAGTCTAAAGCATCTCTAGTCGCCACTGTAGAAAATGCATGGAAGGACCCAGTACTAGATAAACTGCAGATTCCACACAACACCACTCTTCATGGTTGAGCATCTAAAATATATTGAAAAAAATAATGCTTTCATACCATGATGTAAGATCTCAGAGAAAGCATAAGGAGCATTCCTTCAGTGATGAAAATTTCGTAACTACAGTGACATGTGGAGGTCTATTTTCAGTCCTGCTGCAGAGACAAGGTGCAAGAACAGGTAACTCTGACTTTCTGATTTTGCATTTAGTGAAGATTCAGTTGTGCTTACTGTAATGTGTTGGTGCAGCACATGGGCATTTTTCAGACATTTCAGGAGTTTTTCTAAATATAGTGTTGTTCAGGCAATACTAGGCTTCTGACTACTGAGAGCCATGGATACCAAACTTGGGGTACCAATGCAAAACAGTATAACACATATTCAGAATAGAAAAGTCCATCATGTTTAGTAAGTATGATGGGATATTTGGGTTTTATTCAGCAATTTGGTCATTTGTGCACTGTGAGTCAAGAGTAGAAAATATCTTTAACCACAAAATTCTTCTAGTTGTTCATTTATGTGTGGAGGTGGACGGATGAAGGTCACTGTGACCTCCGGGGCTTCTTTAAAACCACACATAAATAACTTTAGCATTATTCTGTATTTCGATTACTCTTTGAAACCCTTCCAAAGATGCAATCACTTTGATAGAATTATAGTTTGTGAAGTTCTTGAGAGTTAGCATCTCATGCTGAAAACGATAGATGGCATATTTTTACTCTATCAGTGTCACAGTTAGACAGATTTTAATTCTGTGAACAAAACCTTGTACACAACAAGGTGTTTCCTCAATGTTATCTCTTCTGATAGCTGAAACTAACGTCATAGTCAAATGAAGTTGCAAAACCAGTGGTGGAGTTGAAGCAGAGCATCTTTTAAGCACATGCAAGTTCAGTGTAGCCAGTAGATGCCTGTTCTATGTAAGAATACCAGCAAGTGCAGTACAGAATTCAGCAGGTATGTAATACGAATCAAAAGCCATATTTACTTGCAAAGAATCCATAAGAGAAATTTTGTCTTACAGATGTTGAACACAGAACAGAACTATGTTGAAAGTACATAAAATATGGCAAGTAGTTGACTTACTTAGGTAAACAGTGCATATGGGGTCAATGACAAACTTGCAGTTGTCCTCCTAATACATCAGAAACATTAACTATATACTTCATTACATCCACAGTATGTAAGGAATTTATTTTATGTATGTGTCACACACAATGGATTCAGTAAACTTTAAGAAACTATTGCCTAGGTGAAACATTGTCTCCTAGTAAAAAATTATTTTTTTCTGTCGTATACTAATATATTTGGTTTTGTAGAATAACCAGCATAACTAGCACTCGCTATCTAGATCCCCAGCTGCAGAAGGTTTCTCCTATGTACAGAGAATTTGCTTGAACTTGTTGCTCTATGTTTGACATATGGGATTTTGAGATACAGCTCTTTTTGCAATGCTTTAACAGTTCCTGCTTTATCTTGCCTTCATTTGCCTTCTGCTGTTTCAGCTGATTCAGCATGATGATATCTGTATTAAGAGGTCTGATTCCAGATGTAAATTCTTTGTAATACTGTGAGGTGATCTCACATTATTTCATTTACCATGCTTCAGAGTGCACGTGCAACTATCTGGTCCCATGAAACAGCAAAATACCGTTCTGTGTATTATTTGCCCAGTTTCTGTCCATGCTGCTGAAATTTATAGTCTACAGCTACAATATATAGTATACACACACAAAAAGTTGTTCTATGCCAGAAGAGCAGTATTACATTTATCATTAGCGAGAGGAAGTGCACAAAGCAACAGCTGGCTTTCAATGGAGTACGTAAGCAGAACATTTCCTTTTCTCAGAAAGCCCTTTCACCTTGCTAGTTTTCAGACATTTGAATCCATCAGTAAAAATAATTGTGGTCTCACTCTAGCTTCACAAACATGACATAGGTAGGCCCAGATTTAGCAAGACATCTTCACTACCGTTTTGCTGTAGAAATGGTGAATTCAGAGTCTCAGTTTATTCCATAAATGTAAAGGAACAAGAAACAATAAAGAATGTCTGCATATACAGGCAGCAGAAGCAGTTGTGAGATGCACAAAGAAAGAAAGATCCGTCTATAACAAAGATAAAGGTCCCTGCCTCCTGTCTTACCTGGCAGAGCATGAGGTACGTGCTCAGTGGTAATGCTGCCCCACCAGAGAAAGAAAACCATGTGCATAGATAAAGATCTATACAAGGATAATGGCTTCCTCACAGGTCAGGGCATACTAAAATAAACTTGCCAATGATGAGGCATAAATCTTACAAAAAATATGGGGTTTATTCTCTTATACAAAGAAGAAACTAAGTTAAATTAGACAAGGCCAAAATTAGTTTTGCGCAATAAATTGCAAATCTACTGTGGGTTTTTCTACACTTCTGAACTGAATTTATCTCTATTACTCAAAAAGGCTCTTTTAAAAAATGTCTGGTATTCTCAGATTTATACCTTCATTTTTTCGCTTAAGGTCATTTAGGGAAACAGGAAGCATTCTTACTCATTATGTTTCTGCTCATTGTTTAAACACCAGCATTCTCTGAGCTGCCCTTTTAACCACATTTTTTACAAAGTCTACAGACCGGGTGCTTGGTGTTGGAACCCAATGGAAAATCCTCTTAACAGCAGAATTAATCAGAGCTGAGCTGAAGCAAAAAGTGACACACAACAATTTATACCAGTGGAGGTCTGGCTTCTATATTTTCTTGAGTTTCTACAGAAGCCCAGGAGCTTCACATAACTGAATGAAGCCTATTGGGATGCTATAATACCAAAGTAGTTCTATTTCAAGATATGGTATGTTTTATGGAAACATTCAAACACTTTGGGTTTTATGAAGTTTTCAGGCTAATTGTGCTGGAATTTAAAAACTGTCAAGATTTCAGGATCTTTGGATTTGTAAGGTGTGTAGGAAAATTGCAAGATCACATCGCTTCCCATCATACTCCTGCACGTCTATTTCTGGTACAAGGAAGGGCTTTGGAAGTAAAACAGCTTGGTTAAGAACACTTACAGTGGGCATGTGACTTGACTGCCAGGAGCTATTAATTCATTTCACAGCTGGAAGTCACCGAGATACCGTATAGCTACCAGCCAAAACTGTCAACACCACTTTTACAACAGGCATCCAGTCTGGGGTGCCTCATATCTGGGACACCCTACCTTGTACCTGATTTTCTAAGCTGCCAGACAGCACGGAAAATCCATGCGAAACAGCATATGAAAACCAGTCCTTAAACTTCCAGGGACAGTCTCTCCAAAACTGGGGAAAATATCACAAGTTTGGCTATAAATACATATTTGTCTATAAAATACATGAAATAATCCCATCACATAAATGTTACTTCTTAGCCCCTCAGTCTTTCTGGCTAGCGACTCAGGAATCAGGTTAGCTAAATTATCTCAGGCGGTCCTAAGGAACAGATTTCAGTTCTCACATGAGTTATCGATTATGGCTACTGCAGCATACAGAGGATATACCTCTACTTTTAGTCAGAATCAGAGAGAGATGCCAGTTCCTCATGCATTCACAGGAAAATTTCTGAGTTATTGCATTGCATAGTGGAACTGACTCAATTATTCAGCATTACAGTAATTTTCTTGGTGTTTTCTTTTTCACGAATATATTAATTGGAAGCATATTGGGCTATTTAATAGGATATCATGGGTGTTGAAACAGCTGGGAAACATTCTCGGCATACCTATGAACCACCTGATTTGTTACTACCTTTCCTCATTTCTCTGATTTGCCCTAGTTCACATCAGGAGTTGTGACTGCATCCAGGGTAGGAAAACAGTTCTGATGAAGTAAACACTCAGGGATGTAGTTTTCTTCTGATACGGAGAAGCAGTTCTCACTTCCTCTTCCCCACCACTCTGTTTTAATGGGTCTCCTTTCTGGACGTGCAAGTTTAAGGAAAGAGATATTAAGAAATCAAACAGAAGACCAGCACAGTACAACTCTAACTTGCAGCTTCCAGGCTGTCTGCATAAATGACCAGACTAATTAAATGAGCAGTCTTGCTCAAAGCACACAATAATGGCCTGACTTACCATTTATGACTGCCCTTGAATATTTGTAAGACAAAATGCACATGTGTAAATTATTCCCTGCAGCTAACAGGAAGACTAACCATTTATGCAAGCAAAATGTTATAATAACATGCATGATATGCCCATTAGCTAATTGAGCACAGTGTTACACCTCTCGCTAAATGATAAGGAAGGAATAGGACCAAGCAGAACACAATGGGGAAAAAAAAAAAAAATCACACCTGGATTTATATGTAAGTACAAGGGAGAAGAAACATACACTGACATGTCATTGTGGCACCACAGAAAATGTCTGACTGCTGAAGCTCACTTTGGGAAGAAAACAGCTTGGTCTTTGGACATCCAAATCTCAGCGAGTGAGAAGAGACAGAACAGAAAGTTGTATATTGCTTATAAGCCTTATACACGACATACATCTCACACAGGAATAATCAGAACCACACTGGGATATTGCTTCTTATTGCTGCTATTTTGGCAGTATGCAAACGCTTTCCGTGATCTGGACATTTCTGTGTATGTCATCAGGATTTGGCAAGAGGTCTTTAGACAAATATCCTTAGGAAAAACATCACTACCATCCCCATCCCTAGGACTTATAGGAGATAAAAGTGGCTAATTATATAGGTATTCCATTAAATAACTAACATGGGAAGTCCTAATTTGGTTCAGGAAGTTGTACATCCACTCTGACCCTAAGAAAAAGGCATTTAAAAGAACAGTGTAATTATAAAAAGAATGTTAATAAAATAAATGGAACTTCAAATTGTATACTAGTCGGTAGGAAAGGTTCACCTGTATTAGAGAGTGACGGATAATATTTAGGTGGTAAGAAAGAAATAGACTGTGGGCAGAATAAAACTGTGCTACAGCAGTGAGATATTTAAAATAATCTATCAATGGAAGAACACTTTTTGCTCCACTCTCGGGACGTCAGAGGATATTTTTAGGCACCCCTGTTTAGGAAGAAAACAATAAAAGCTAGTTACTTGTACAGGCCCTCATTCAGAGAGGTTCTCAGCCCATACTTAAAACTCTCTACTGAGTCTGGAGCACAGTCATTTTAGGAGGCAGGAACAAGAGCTAAGTATAACCAGGTATGAAGCAAGACAATTAACTGAAAATATATGGCTCTTAAAATGAATAAAAAGTGAAAGAACAAGCATGGTTTCACTGGAAGAAAAGGGAGCTACACCCATATGGCTACAATTGCACATGCAAGGATTCAAATTTCCTTTCCCTGACTTAACGTTTCAGTGCTATTCGCTGCTGATATGTACTGGGGTGTGGAACAAGATGACCTCCAGAAATCTCCTGCAATGTAAGTTACTCTATAGTTCTGTGATTAGTTTGCAAGAAAAAAACATCAGCCCAAGACATAGGTGTCACTAAAATGGTTACAAATACATGGAAAACAAACAAAAAACATAAAACTGGCTTTATTAATGCAAATATGACAAGGCATCACACTTTTTCCATCACATTCTTCAAGGTAGCAAACTACTTTGTCTGGATACCCACAGCAGTGAAAGATACATGGCAACTTGAGGGAGACAGGCCTTGCAGCCCATCCAGTTCTGCCCATGCAAAGGTGCATACTGTGTAAACTGTCAGGTCTGAAATTTGTCATGCTGATGTTTCCATCTCTGTGCCTGGCCATAGGGAGCTGCATTAGGGCAACAGCCACCACAGGTTCTTTTCTAAAACCAAGCATATCCTTTTTTTAGCATTTTGTGAGGCATTTTTCAAAGCTTTAATTTACCACTGCTTACAAATCGTAAACCCTTCCAAAGGGTAGTAAAAGTGCAGCAGGGCAGATTCTGTGGTCTGAATTTCCCCTGAAAGTACTTAACCACTAGAGCAATTTTGTACATGTATCATCCTTTCTCCATCACAGTTCTCTTTTTCTGTCATTCTGATGTGAGAACTGATAAAGCTTCAAACATAAAGAAGAAGTTCTCAACAATGCCTCTGCCTTTTATTTCTCCTTTTTTTTCCTCCCTTCCCTTTACTCCTCCCGAACTGACAGTATTGTAGAGAAGGAGGATGAGAAGTTTCTCAAACTATTTTGCTAATATTTAACCATTCACATAGGATTTTTTTAATTAGGTAAAGTGAATCTGTGAAATGATTCCCTTTCCTGTTCTAGCAAGTTATGCTGGACTCTCTAGCTCCAGTTCTGCAGCACATGGTGCCTGAAAGGAGTGCACGACCACTCTTTCTAATGGTTAAGCCAGCAACAAAAAAACCATCGTTAAAATCCTGCCATCCAGAGCAAGGTCCATTTACTGCCATAAAGCTGAAAGAAGTACTACAGCATGTGTAAGTAGTTATAAATGGAGTAATTACCAGGGAGTTGTTACCTGGGAATTCACACTGTACTCTCTCAGCTGTTTCAAATGTTAATATTAAGTTACCTTTTCCATTATTCTTTTCTAAAATTTTCCATCAAGATTGGTGCTGCCAAGTCTCCTGCTACAAGACATTTCCTGTTCCTAAAGTAAATGTAATTTCTGGCATGGTAGTTAGCCTGAATTACCTAGCACAGGCAAGAACACTAGTGGGTGATTTTCTATTTTGTTTTGATGTTGCAGTTTCTGTTGGATATGGCCAAAGTCCTAATTTCTCCAAGCATCTCACAAGGTCAATGGGACTGAGACCCCACAAAGTTCCCTTAACTGCATAGAAACTGAAAGCAAGGACTAGCTCAAGACTTAGGAAACTGGTCATGAAAAGCACATCTTACAATTTACCTTGAGTACAAAGCCTTGAAAAAAACACCTTTAATGTGAACTAAGAGGACGATTTCTTTTTTGGAGTAGGTGCTGGAGTGAATGCAGGGGCAGGTCACTGCAAGTACCCATCCCCTTGGGACTCCAGGAACAAAGAGCCCCAGCTATTTCATATAAACAACAGTCACGTCATCTGTCCGAGGATACCATCAGCCCAAGCAGCTATGTCAAAGCTTTGTGTTTGACAGAAGTGAGTGCACTTTTTTCTTCTGCCTCATTCCTGAAGCAGGCAGTGGGTATGACTTGCACATAGAGCTGTGACTCTTTGGTAAGAAAATTAGAGCAGACTGCTGGTAACGTGATGTTAGTCCACATCATTATCTGCTTTGATACTGTATGTGAAAATGAGATGCCCCCTTAAATTACTCCAAAGATAGCAAGAAACATTAAGACTGTTGCTCTAGTGGCCTGTTCTTACTGATATGGTAAAGCAAAGCTCATTTGAGATGTGCATTTTCTTTTATCCTGGCAAATTGTGAAGTTTCAGAAGACAAACAAAGGCTGATAGTATGTGAAATTAAATGACTATACACATGATCTGCCTGTGAAAACTTTGTACTAGCATCTCAAGCCAAAATACCAGGAGGTATGTCATATTCAAACAAATCAGAGAAGTAGCAATAATTCTGGGTCTAAATGGAGAGTCTAGCAACCGAATATTTGAATCAGAGGCTGAGGACACCAGTTCTGTCTAGAAGAGTCCAGGTAGCAACACAATGTTGATCTTATCCCTTTTGATCTTGGATTTTATAATATGAATCAGACAAGCTGTGGAAAAGGAATAAAATGTTCTATAGTTCTACTGTAGGTGAAAGTATCTCACAGTGTTCTTGAACTAATTTCAAATTCCCCCACCACCACTCCTCAAGAGTTTTGGACATTTGATGTTAGAGATGTTTACCACCAAAAGAGAGTAATGTTTGACCACATAACACGGGTTCTATAAAAGAACTTGTGAAAAGACTATTAATGCCTGTTCAGGATGTCTACTAGATCATTGCTGACTATTGGATTCCCAAGGCCACTTTGTTCTTATTATCTCATGTCTAGCTAAATTTGGTTATTTCCAGTCAGAAGGAATTAGCCAGACTAGCTGTCATTTTGCTTGTTTGTACAGCACATGATTTGGAATTCTGCACTGCTATGCTCTGGATAATAAAGGGACAGCAGAGGGGCCAGGTCTGAGTCCAGATCCTTCATTTTAACTCATAACACTGACACCCCAAGTGAGCATGGGGACCAGACAACCCCCCAGCTGGGTGATCACCATCCTCAGTATGGAAGAGACTAAAAAGAGAGACTTGTCTATACAAACGTGCAGAAGCCGACTACTAAGCCAGCTACATGGCGGAATGCTGGCAGTTTGAAATCTTCATATGCTTTTGTTTCTCACAGGACAGTGGGGGAACGCAAGCCAGGATAGTCATGTTTAACAGAACAATTCAGTTTGGAATGAACCTCCAAAGGTCATCTAGTCCAAACCCAAGCTCAGAGCAGGTCTAATCAGGTCAGGTTGTTTAGGGCCATATCCAGTTGAGTCTTGAAGAACTCCAAGAATAGAGATTGTACATCCTCTCTGGGCAACATGTTCCAGGGTTTGATCACCCTCATTATAACTTTTTTTTACCCTTATATCTGATCAGAATGTCCCATGTTTCAACTTGTTTCCGTTGCCCCCTGTCCTATCATCATGCATCTCAGAACAGTATGGCTCCATCTTCTCTTTTTCCTCTGATCAGGTTGCTGTAGACAGGAATAAGGTTTTCCCTGAGTCTTCTCTTCTTAAGGCTGAGCAAACCCATTTCTCTCACCATCTCTTCCCCTGACCAACTTGGTGGCAAAAAGGCACAGCACTTCAGTCTTTCCTCTGTCACTTGTCACTTGTTCCCCTGCCTCACTGACCAGTAGGCCCACATTCTCCTTGACCTTTCATTTGCTGCCAATGTACTTAGAAAAACTTTTCTTGACATGCTGCTTCTGCCTTGCTAGTTTCAACTCCAGCAAAGCTTTAGCTTTCCTGACTCCATTTCTACATGTGTGGGCAACGTCTTTGCATTCCTCCTGGGTTGCCTACCATTGCTTCCACATTCTGTGTGCATCTTTTTTATGTTTGAGCTCAGCCAGGAGCTCTGTGTTCATCCATGCTGGCCTTTTTCCAGCTTGCTTGACTTCCTGCACATTGAGATGGATCAATCCTGTGCTCTGAGGAGGCTGTCCTTGAAGATCAGCTGCGTGTCCCAGACCCCTTTCCTTCCATGAAAGTTTCCTACAGGATCCTGCAAGCAGGTCCCTGAACGAGCCAAAACCTACTCTTCTGAAGTCCTGGATCTAGCTTACTCCTTTCAGGATCTTTAACTCATTGAAGTCTCAATTGTTGCTGCAGCAATTGTTGCCCTTTACGTTATCCACCAGTTGTTGCCCACTTGTGAGTTGCAGGTCCAACAGAGCACCTTCCCTCACCAGTTCATCAGTCATGTGCATCAAGAAATTATCTTCAATACATTCCAGAAACCTCCTGGATTGGTTGTGCCCAGCCATGTTGCCCTTCCAGCAGGGTGATTAAAGTCACTGATGAGCGGTAGGGCCTGTGACTGAGACTTTCTCCAGATGCCTAAAGAATGCTTCACCTGCCCCCACTTCTTTATCAGATGGGGTGTAGCAGATACCCACTGCAGCACCACCTGTGCTGGTCTGTCCTCTGATCCTTACCCACAAGCTCACTACTGGCTCATCACCTGTCCCAAGGCAAAGCTCTATGCATACGACTCCTTTATACAGAGCTCAACCTCTGTCCCATCCCTGCCCACTCCTGTCTTTCCTGCATCCCTCCATTGCAGCACTCCAGGCATGAGCTATCCCACCACATCACCATGATCCTAATGAGGCCTTAGCTCTGCAGCTGTGCATAGACTGTCCTCCTGCTTTTTCCTCATGCTACATGGATTTGTGTACAGGCATTTGAGAGGGGTCCCAAGCTGTGCTGCTTTTACAGGGGACGTGTGAGAGCCTCCCCTCTCATGCCGACTCCCAGACGCATCTGCTCTGCCTCCTGTGCCCTCAGATCTCTCCAGGTTATGGTAACCCTCCCCAGCATACCTCATGTAAAGCCCTCCTCATCACATTAGGAAGCCTGTTTACAAAAACACCCTTGCCTCACTTTATCAAGCATAACCCATCCCAGCTCAATAGCCCTTGCTGTGACTGTGGTCACAGGAGCCAAAGCCCTGCCTGTGACACCAGCCATGCAGCCAAGCTGTGACACCCTGGATGAGTCCACTTCTGCTTAGGTCTTTCTCTCTCACTGACAGGATTGAGGACACACCAGCTGGCCCCCTGGCCCTTCACCCTCACTCCCAGTGCTCTGTAGCCACCATTAAAGCACTCCAGGTTACTCCCAGCAGCATCACTGGTGCCCACATGGAAGATCAGCAAGGGCTAAGAGTCCAAAGGATGAACAAGCCTGGGCAGCACCTCCACAGCTTCCAGACTGTCAGATTGCTGCTTTCATCTCCACAGGAGGGAGTCTCCTGTAACTATCACACTGCTTTTAGCCTTCATGCAGACACCAGGTTCAGGGTCAGCTGGCTCTGATCCCATGTGTTTGATTTGCGCAGATGGTCCCTAACTCAAATTCCCTCTGATATCAGTGCTCCTGCATTTATTTTGAATTGCTGCTTGGCATAGGGACTCGGGAGCTGACCTTACCTGACAGTATACAAAAGGGTTTGTGGTTAGTTAGAGTTATCAGTACTTCCAAAAAGCAGTGTCTATGCTTGGGGTGGTGAAGTCAGACTATCATCTCGGTTTTCACTGCATGTGCTGCTGGAATTATTAGGACATCCAGACAACTGCACAGAGCAAAGACATACCAAAAGCTCCTGAAGGTCTTCAGCCAACTATCTTCAACAGCACAAGCAAAGATACATATGGAAATAGCACTATATTTCACATTACAAAACATGGGGCCAGAACATGTAGTAGTTTTAAGACTTCTTAGTCCATCTCACTGCTTAAATTTATCAATCAGATGAAAATAAGGTGACTTAAAAGTAGTCTGGAAGGGGAGCAGACAATCAGGCATTTGCTGAGTTCAAAACACTGCTCATAAGCAGCAGGAGAAAAACAGAGGAGGAAGGGGGTGTATGAGCAACACCTACTTGTAATAAACTTGCTAAGGACTATGTGGTAGCACAAGGGCATGTAAGCAGCCACAACAGATGTAGCTTTAAAACAAACAAGTCTCTGCTTATTTTGCAATTAAAATTTTTTAGAAGGATGCAATCTAAAACAACCCTGATGAAAAAAAAAGAGCAAACCCGAAGTTGAATAGCTCTAGGCCTATACACTATAGGTCTCCCTACTTTCTATAGTGCTGCAAAGTTCTAACAAGTCTTTGTTTCGAAAGTTATTTAAACTTGTGTAGAAGGTTCATTAAATACACAAAAACTCTTCTTGAGGCCTGGAAGCATTCCTGACCTCCCCTGCAATGACTAAGCCTTTCACCTTCATTTTTATTGTTTTGAAGCAGAAAATTAATTTGGGAGAAGCACAGAGAAAGTGATCCTTCCTTACTAAGACTCAAGATGCTTGTGGAAAAGAATATGAAAAAGAAAGAGGTATTAACCCATGGAGAAAAGCAGAAGCATCTATAGCAGAGGGATAACAGTCCTTTGAAGACTGCGCACTGTGGATGTAAAAATGAATGCTCTTAAAATTCAAGTTGGAAAAGGTGCCCAACTTTCTCTTAACGGTATAGCAAAGTAAGCCTTTATAATTGTCACTGGTGTACTAGAACTAACACTAGCAGCCTGTCTCCTAGGTCATTGACTAGCATTTCCACAGAATACCATAAAAACTGCATTATGATCGTTGGAAAAAATGAATTGTTTCAATAAATGCAGTAAGTTTCAAATTAAATGCTGTAAATCTGTAGGTTTGCAGTCTGTGCCCATCACCAACCATTCCAGGCTGCTGACTAATGCCTGGATTTTCCATTTTAAGATGGCAATGCGTTAAACATAAGGCAAACCGTTCATTCTGCCCTGCCTTTACATAACTGACATCGCAGGTAAAAGTTACCCCTGGAAATCGCGTCGGCAGGAAAGGATGATCAAGAAACGCCACCTGCTGTCTCCTGGATCACTGTTCCAAACAGCTGCTGGAGTGCAAGGATGTGCACAAAGCTCATGTTTTGTTTTACTGCAGGAAGAATATTTGAATACGATAAATAGCAATCCCTTGCCATGTAACAGTACCCAAACCAGCCATCAGATCCTCATCGGGGCTACTTACTACATAAAGCTTTAAGCAGCATTTGCTACAGAAGTCTTTTGCAGTGAAACCTAGAAAAAAAATGCAGCGATTCACTTTGAAATGCAAATGCCTTGTTTTTTCCATATTGTTCACCAAATTAAAAAAAAATCTATTATTTGAATTTCACAGTGTTGGCTTCTCTTTAATTTCAAGGTTCATCCTTGATTAAAACTCCATAGAAGCAAAGATATTTATTCCACTGGCTGCAATAATACAGCATACATCCTATTCTCTGAGGCTGTCTCCAAGAAACACTCTCTAGTAACTCAGCCCTTGACATTCCCATCACTCTGACACAGCAAAACCCCTAAGTATTTGCTTAACTTTAGAAAAGTTTGGTTTCCTGATCTTGGGCACTGGGAAACCAGAAGCCATCCACATCTAAATACACTAAACTAAGCACATGGCTGAAGACTCTTCTGCACAACAGCCAGTGTGTTCAGGACCTTGATGCATCAAAAGGTGTATTTATAAATACACATTCAATCCAAGTTTTCCCAGTTAACAAGCCTCTGTGCAACTTGTATAAAACAAATTAAGACTTTGCTTGAAATCAGCTGCATAAGTCTTGAAAGTTGTTCTTTTCTCCTACCTTTTTTCCTAAGGGAGGATATTACCAGTCTTCTACAACACTTCTAGAGCAACCTTCAATATTCTAGTGTTTAATTGTCAGAATTGTGTGTGTGTTTCTTTGAACCTACCCTTTAATCCTTCTTGGGTCCCTGCTTTCTTTTCCTAATGAAGTATTGTTAGTTATTTAAGGGCATCCCCCTTCTCTCTCAAGACAAAGAAATGGTGTTTCTTTAAAACAAATCATTGCCTTAATAGTTAGCTTAAGTAAATCAGCCTCAAGAAAACAAGTAATCATGAGAACAAAGCATGGAAAACATCAGCTATATTGACAATTGTAATAGAAGTTATCATTACTTCAGTTGCAGGTAAGACACAGCTTCAGTCACGAATCTAACCAATTCAGATTAAAACAAGCAACCAACCATGCGCATGTCAGTCCTAGGATGAACCAACTTCTTGCAATTAATGCAAGTTTGAAAATGGCAAATAAGGAAATTAAACAGAACTGACCGTATATATTTGCTACCCAACAGGCTAAATGGGTCAAACTATCTTATGTTGCCTATAAAAATGTAGTTTTACATAAAACAGTTGTGCTGCTAGTACCAACCAAAATTGAAGAGTAGTTCACTCCTTTATTTTTTTTGAAAGTAATCTTTGCCACGCTGCAAGCAGCCTTTACAAATCCTGTATCAAACTTATTTGTGGAGAAAAGATTGGGAGCTACTTAAGGGTCCATATTGTACTGGAAGTGTTGAAAGAATTTCCAACTGAGGAAAAAGAAAACAGCTAAAAACCTGTACTCCTGAATTACATGTGAAATTAGGTGCTACACAATATTACAGAACAAGTAATTAGCTGTGTTCTTAGACTAATGTATGTAGTACTTTAACCACTGCAACAACTCATAAAGAAGCGTGCACCTATTTTGCAAAAATCACAACCTTCAAATGCACAAAGTTCAAATTATTCTGCACTTGCATGAAATTCCATCCACTGCGTAACAGTTTCGTGCATTTTAGTATTAACAAGACATACTGGTGACAGAAGTGAGTTACAGTGTTGGAGCCTCAGACGGAAACCTCTGACCTGCTGTAGCCACATTTGCTCTGATGGCCAAAGATGTTTCTGCATGGATGGGTTCTTGTTTCTTCTCAATGACTAACTGGCTTCAACAAAGTTTCATACAGCATGCACAGATTCACTCACAGAATCCTTTGAGTTCTGACATTTGCTTGAGAGGGGGAGAGACAAAACAAAAATAGAAAGAACAGAAGCCAAAGGAGAGATAAGGTGGCCCAACTTGGATCCAAGCTGGGCTCCACCTAGTCTTGTGCTCACAGGACTGCTAAGCTCTGTACATACACTTCATATGCAGAAGTAAAGCAAAAGTACCTGAGGGTCAGCCAAGGTATACCTGTTTCCAATTCCTTCTATTCCTGACGGTGAATGAGAAAAGATTTTTGGGTATACAGGAGTCATAGTTACAAACAGCTTTTTATTACTAGAACCAAGCACATTTGACCTGGAGTCATTAAAGCTGGTCAACGTGAAGCTTCTTTGTACTGTTTCTGTGATCACTTGCTGTACGTGTGAGTGAATTATGCAGATGATATGTAATTCTAGTCTAAAAAAGTAATCATACTTGCTCTAAGAAACTTCTTAGGACTTGGTTGCAAATTTGTATCAAGATCTGCTTATCTTGGGAGGCTTAACATCAGAAACTTTGAAGGAAGCACTATGTGGGGCCACTCACACTGAGACTCTGACTTTCGTTCAGGAATCTCCTTCAAGTGAGAAAACAACCGGTTGGCTACCCTGCTACCCCCCACAGCATTTCCATGATCCCATTTGATATGAAGAAACATATTAATACATTGCTTCTGAAGAAAAAGATATTAAAAGGAACAAAAGATGCTTGCTTTCCTCTGATTCTCTTGAGATGTACAGAATTTGAATAAACAGTTAAAGCACTTCCATACTCTTTTATCTAGACTCTGGACTGCATCTATCCTTTCAGTCAGAACATTACATCTGATGAAGACTGAATTTTCTTCTCAGGAACCACAGAAGTCAGGTCAGATCCGCATACTATTTTGTTGACTTCCATCAGGACATTTAGCATAGGAAAATCCTGATTTAAGTGCCTGAGGAAAAACTTCAAATCATTCTATCACCCCATTTCTGAAAAACACACAAATACCCACCATCACGACTTGTTTTTAGCATCAAAACTGAAACATGGAAGCTACATGATCTGTATGGAAAATGCAGTTTCACACAAACAACTTAAACAATTGCTCATTGTGGAGGAGGGGGGAAGACATTTTATTTGAACCTGGCTTCTAAGAGATGCTAACAGCAGTTCAGTTTGCCATCAAATATTGAACTATTCCAACAACAGATCTGACGGACGTGGTTTAGCAGCCTGATAGCCCAATTGTTTCTGATTTACAAGTTTTGCAGGGGTCTTCTTTGAACTAGGAATCTGGAAAAGCATGTCTTCCAGAGTGCAAATGGTTATCCGTCCTGAAGCTTGTAGTTTCGTATAAATATCTCCTAATTTGGCAGAAAGGTTGGGGTTTTCTTCCATCTTTTCCCTGACTGTAGCCAGCTAAGGAGGAGAAAATGACAGACTGTTACAGTTCAGCAAGTAAAGATCTCATTCAACCATCATATTGAAGACAAGCAATCACTCAAAGAAAAAAAAAAGTACAGAACTTAAGGTATGTGGCTAACGCAATGACTTATAAGAAGAGGATTTTACACAGAACACATTATGTATCACCAGACAATGGTGGAAATGAACTGGATACCTGTTAGAGAGAGTTTATTAGACTTAAAACTTCTTCAAAGTTGTACAGTCCTATTTCCAGTCCTAGTATAGACTAACACAATTATTTTCTTTTTAAAACCAGGAAACATAATTGCTTCCTGGAATCTACTTTCCAGATCAGCACAATTCTAATTATTACTATGTATCACACTAAATGTACACTACAGTACAAATCAATAGAAGTCAGACTACAGAACACTGAGAAGTTCTGTATGCCATACATAGAGTATGAGCTGAAGTATAAGTAAATCTCTTAAAAATTGTTATTGATCAATAACCTTTTGTGGAAGGAATGGCTTAGGACTAATGCTTAGTCTTCTTAGGGACTGTTACAAATTTGCAACACAAAATCAAAATACAACATTGAGACATGCAACATTTATTGCATTGAATTTATAAAATGAAATGTTGCTTAAAAAAATTTTTAACATAGCAGTTAATATACATGGGCTATGTTTTGAAAGGTATGCCCCCCTTCTAGCTAGTATGTGTTATTTTACGCATCAGTTATTCATTTTGTTTAATAGGCAGCGGTGAAAGGCTAAGTATTTAATTATTAACACAGTCTTAAAATATCTTGTTCCATAGACACGTTCAAAATTAATACACTAGTAAGCTTCAGGAAAAGCAGCAGCCATGCTGCCAAGCTAATAGGGGTACATATGTGCTCTGAAGGAAGCCTTCTTGGTGATCAATACTGTAAAAGCTATTTTTTATAGTAAAATAGCAAAAGCTATTATTTCCCATGTCACACTTCCCTGTATAGCATCACAGGTCTTTCCAAATATTACCAGCCTAACAGTATCACTGTGATCAGAACTTAATTCTCATTTTTACATCAAAAGGAAATAGCATAGAAGGCAAGGGATTAAATTATTTAATGCTACTAGGGAACACTTAAACTACATTCAGATGAAAATTGAGCTTCTAAGAGCAAGATCTGTAACAAAAAAGGGAATTGGACAGCTAAGTGCTTTGTCCAACAGTACAGAAAGCCAGCCAGCTGCTTTGGCATCTGAATGCATCAGAACCCAAACAACTTTAGTAGGGTGAACTCAGGTACCTGAAGTCCTGTAGCTGAACCACTGTCATCGTAGCTCAGCCAAGCACCATGGACCTTGTCTCATTACTGTATACTTACCACCTGCTCAGAAAACTCGATTTTTTTCACAAAGGGAGGAGTATCTACTTCCACTGCTGCCTCTAATGTCTTTATTACTTCTTCTAGCAAACCAGATCTCAGCTGGACAAGAACCTTAAAAATAAAATAAAACCACACCACATAAATAGTGCTTATCATAAGAACGCAAATTTTAAAAAAATTGTTTGAGGAAGACATGAAGCAAAGCAGGACAAAATACATTTCTAGATGCTGCGCTGATAAAAATCCATAAATCATGAAGAAAGCAGAGGGAATTATCAATTTCCACAGAGGTTTGGGGTTTTTCTGCAGCTGGGACCTGGAAAGGAAAGGTGAGCCTGGAGGCAGACTGCCTCTGATAGAGCTGCATTAGCTGTTCTTGAATAAAGTGGTTTTTTTCCATAGCTTAGAGAGGTCACTTACAGGGCACATGCACTAGACATTCTCTAAGGTTGTAGACCATGCAATTAGAGAAAAAAATTGTTGTATGTACATATGTGGTTAAGGTTCATAGGGCTGAACGAGGCCTGAAGTGGGCAGAGCACAGCTAAGGCAGGCATTTACTTGGAGCTGTGTTTTTTTAAATCTCTTGTAGCAAGAAAGCACAAAGTCACAATGTCATAATTAGAAATTGCTCATGGCTCTATACTCCCAGATGTAGGACTGCTCTACTTTCCATTTCCATCTGCGACAGGAAGCGATTTTAAAAAATGGGGTGAGGGTGTTAACAATTCAGAAAGTAGGTCATCCAACTGACAGAAATTGTCTGTTGGCTCAAAAACAAGCTCAGCAACAGTAGTGATACACGCCTGTATCAGAAGCTGGCCTTCTGTTACTTTGCACATGGGAGTTTTTTGTCCAGTATAGCATACTTCTCTGCAAGATTCTAATACAAAACAAGCATACTTACTTTAAGATTATTGTATAGTTTGTTCTCTGTTTTTATTATCTGGGAACAATAAAATTTGGCTTGTGCTACATCATTCTAGGAAGGAATTGTAAATAATAAAAAAAATACGGTTAAACATGTGTGACATACTTTCACAATAAAAGTTCAAGAGCAACAGTCTTTCAGAACTTTTCAATGAATCACAAACCAGCGTTTAGAACCCCTTCACCAAGACCCATAGACTCCAAATAGCATTCAGCCTGTGAAAGGAACATCCCACGCTGGAGTTCCCATGTCATCTGGCTCTTCAGCACATTAGACAGTACTCCCTGCCTCAGATCAGCAGAGAGAGGAAGCATGTAACTAACACCGAGCATAAGAGCACCTAAAAGATAAATGATCTACACATACACTCCGTTTGGCACACATCAGAGTACTTAAATGAAGGGCAGCATATGTTAATGTGGGTATTTATCCTGCCCAGCACTTTTAACCTTTTGGACATACACATTTACAGCACTGTATCTATGTCATCAACTGATTTGTATAGACATTAAATGTTACACTGACATTTACTAGACCAACCACTGTTACTTGGGATCAAGAAACATCTTACTCACAGCAAGATGTACTGTCAAAGATAATGCAGCTTAAGGAATAGTTAAATGTAATGTGAAGCATTATTCTGTTTGCAAAACAAGAATTTTAACTGATTTTTACATGAAGGAACAGCATCAAGGATACTTCATGTTGTTTCAGAGACAGAGATTTTGTTTTTTAACCTCAATGCCAGTGACATGCCCTGTAACGCCATCATGCACATGAAAAAATTAATTTCAATGATGCTATTGTTCAGTGTCTCTGTTCACACAGACAGTGCAAAAAAGACCACCGAGTGCATTAGAAAATTTTAACAATTCTACTTCATTCATTCAAATCCATGGACAACATCAAATCGCTAGCTCTTACAGTGCCTCTAACCTCTGTTTAGACACGAAACAGGGAAGGTTCAGAATTTCCTCAAGCTGTATGCACAAATTAATGGCAGAGGAAATACTAGACTTTAGAATGTCCTAACTGTTATTCTCCTGCTCAGTCTTTCACCCTGTACTGCCTCAGAGCCTCTTCATATCAGTGCTTAGGCACATGAGGTATGTGAAAACCTCCTCGTGAAGAAACTTGTTGTGGAAAAAGACAGGCCATCTCCCAGGCAGTAGGGCAATACACATCATAGCCTTTGAGTTTGCCTCCCAAGACAAACATTTTAAAGAGGTGATTATGCAAATATTTTAAATTATCATTCTAATTCTATTTAAAGGAAACCATCACTAAGCAGCAGTATCTGCAGGACTTAGTCCATGGTTAGATCTAACCTGCTGACCTAAATCTCTTTCATTTTCTAAAAATATTCTACATGACATTGTCACTAGCACAAAATACCTGCGCATTAGACATGAGATGTTTAGATTTCAGAATTTACACATTCACCTTGTGTGGGAGTTGTCTATAATCCTACTCTTTCGGGGTCTTAGAAGTTCTAGAACTTGAAGTTATTAGATAGATCAGTTATGCTTCCTCTATGTTAGCTTCCTTTCACTGACTATCTTACTACAATATATTTTACTTACTACAGTATATTTTACTACAGTAAAACTATAGAGATTCAGGCACAGATCAAAACAAGAGTTACTGTACCTGCTTCAGAGCAGTTGCCACAGCAAAGTAGAACGCTCGCAGTGGTAACGTGTCACCTTTTAGCTGTGCTTCTTCGAGCAGTTTTGCAGAGATTTTGCAAGACTCCAGATTGTCCTGCATAGAAATTTCAAACCTAAATTGCACTTGTTATTCTTGTGATCTGAAAGGACTGTAGGCAATTGCAATCACATTCAGAAGGCATTCAGAGTCAACATACTGTAAGATTACTACGGCAATCCATATCTAAACCCAACCAAGCAGATTCTGTGCACCACTTCTTGAGAAACACAACATCAAAATATGATATTCATAGTTACAGAGTTCAGAAAAGGGTAAAAATAACTTCCATTATTTTAACAACTATGCCTTGCCCTAACTGTTTTGGCTTCTACAAGAGATAAAACAACCCCAGCACTATGCTAAAACCAACTGACACTTTCCTTTCCACTTTCCAGTCATTCCCAAATCAGGAAAAATGCTGATTTTTTGTCCTTAACTTTATTCTAAAAGCTACATTAGATAGTTAATGAAAAGCAGTGTTTTCTAAGCATTGAACTACTCAGCACCATTACACTAAAGAAATCCGTGTATGTGCAAATTTGGACATTCAGCAATTTTTAGCCTCTCTTATGGATTAAATCTTGCAAGACGTTTCCCAAGTATATATTCTAATACAATAGCTTAGACATTTGCCTGTTTTCCAACACAGAAAGCTTCCATTATTGCTAGGACTATTTTTAATAGGAGTCTATAGTAAAAGGCAATGAGTTTACTGGTGTGTTGTCTCACAAACCACCAACTCTCAAAAACAATGCTACTCACACTGGAAATCATGAATAGAGCTGACTGGACCCCAAACAAAATAATACCTGCCAAACTTAAAAGCTGGCAGCGGGAAGGTTTTGTAACAACTGGTACCATAAATATGGGTAAGAGCCTTCATATTCGTTCCTAGTATTTGGTGTTGATTTCTGTTCCTACTGTTCAAAGAGTCATTCCTGCAAAATACTGGTCATGATTTAAGAGATTATGGTCATCCTTTGGGTGTTTAGGGGATGCTTTTCCATGCCACTCCTGAATGGTCTGCTCAGCTTGTGAAAATACCTTTTGAAACACATGAGAAACCTGTGGTTTAAACCACGTTCTTTGAAAATTTATAAACATTCTGACAGGAGATTGATTATTACATAAATATTTTGTTGTCATCAAAAGGCCTATAGCCTTTCCTGCACTAAAAGAAGGACCATCTTTTACCTTAGAGGATAGTGCCTTACAATGATTTAAAACATCTCAGGAGTGTTTTAGACTTGACCTCTAAACTACTTTTGTACAAAGATTAAACATTAATTCCTTTGTTTATCCACTAGCAACAATATGAAATTTAAGCCTTGTACATTTTTCTGTACTGGTCTCTGGCCTGGTTATTCAAAAGAAACCAAGAATTAACCTGGTAAAAATCCAGCACTGCTCTTAATGATACCAGCACCATTATTTCCAGTACTCAAGTAGTGCATCTTGAAGATATTTCCCTTCAGGTTTTTTTCTGAAATTTATTACATTGCATCATGACCAAAACCACTTTTGAGCTTCATGGTTTCTCCTCCTACCACTAATAGCTGAATCAACAGATTAAGCTTTTGAAAGAGCTCCACCTAATCCTCTTTAGTGCATAAAGGGTTACTACAGCTTATTCCCTTATTGATAGTATTTTATCTTAATGAAAAAAACCCACAAATTCATTATGGCTGTTAAAACAGCTGGGTGACAGTTTAGAATAATTTCCCCTTTATTTTTACCAATTCACTAAACAAGTAACGATGGGCCAGATTCTCTACTGAAAACACAGGTAGGGCCAGAGGTAGTAGAAAACAGACGTCTCAGGAACCTCTTCCTGTTGCACGTGCCATGGATCCAAGCCTTGTGACAGCAGGCCATGGAAAGAACCATCTAAAAATTTTATGGAAGAAGCTACAGCAGAGGGAGTAAAGGATACCTCAGAGAAACACAGTGGGTTTCTATGAAAGCCTTTACCTAAACAGGCAGAGTACAGACCAAGGAGCAACCTTGAAGTGGTAAATATTGCCTCAGTGGATGCTAGCAGCAAACACTAGCTTATAAGCTTGGCTTGTAGCACAGTGTCAGAGTCTTTCCACACTGAAAACTTTCTAAAAAAGGTGCCTTCTACATAGAACTGGTAACATGCCTAAACTGACTGCAATCATCAATCTCTAGCTGTTTTTAACAGCAGACAACTTCCACAGCTCTTTCTCCATTCTGCCTACTGCCCCACTCACCAAACACCAAAGCCACATGGCTATTTCTATTTCCCCTGACCTAAAGGCAGCCCTGATTCATTAGAACTGAGAATTTTGGAAGCACCACATAAATTACTACTGAGCTACCATTTGAGGCCAACTCCTTTTTATCATATGTGCACTCAGTTTCACTGCATGGTTAACTGAGAAACCTGAGGAAGTTTAGTCTAGTGGTGTAATTTTTCCTCCACTAGTGTTTTTCTTCCTAAAAACATGGGGAAATTTAAGAAGAGTTTCCTACTGAGTTTGGGAAGGGCCTATGTTAATATTTCAAATTGCAGAACTAATTCAAATCTGGAGAGAGAGATCAAAATAAAAAAGTCTGGGGATCTCACTATGCTACAAAAGGGAAACAGTTCTAAGGAAACAGTCGTAGAAACTCCGTAGCCTAGTTTCATACTGTGTTCATGCTCTTTTTCTCTGAGATAAAAATACAGTCAAGCTCAAAGGGCAGCCTGTCTCTCACTGAAGACATTCATTTAGGTTTCTTTTCTCCACTCAGCTGCTCATTTTCATCAGGCATGTAGGAACAGGTTACCTTCGAAAACTCTAATCCTTGTCAAATTTGGGTGCAATTACAGAAATGGTTCAAGGTTACTTGGAGGGGGAGAAATGAATGGGAGATGCCTGACAAACACAACATATCATATATATGTCTTGTCTCTTAAGGAAGCCAGACTATAAAACCAATATTGAGGCTCAAGCACACAGTATAGTCTGAAGAGATGCAGAGATCCCAGAGAAAGAATACTATCAGCTAATCAAAGGCTGTATCAAATTTGTTCCTTAGTGCTTACGTCCATGTAATTTTTTAGAGATTTGCTTTGTGACATTAGTTTGCATGGGAAGCTATATATGTGCACCATACCATGCACAATAAAGCAATTTAGGACTTAAATATGTCTAAAATATTTGCACTAGATAAGAAATCATGACTGGGAACATATGGAAATTTTAAAATAAAAAAAAAGGAAGACATAGAGATGGCATTTCACATACTTTTTCATCACATAAAAAGTGATCACATTCAAAGTACTTACCAGTTTGTAGCATATTGCAAATGCAAGTAGGTATGTTTCTTTGTTGAAAGGTATACCTTGTTTTTTCATTTCTACCAGGACTTCCAAAGCACCTATCAAAAATACATTAGTATTACTCACTTCACAAATTTAAGGCTGTACATTTAGTAACTGGGAAAAAAAAAATTCAATGTGGTATGAGCTCAGTAAGTCCATTTCAGAATAAGAACGTAAACTGACATCTGGTTTTTTTTTTAATTAATACATTTCAAAAAGTTTCATTTAGAGTCAGTTGGATGTAAATATTTCTTCCCAGCAAGGAGGTTTTCAATCTACATTAGCATCTGGCCTTACTGTTCTATTATTTTCATAAAAATCTAAAACTAAATTGTAGATACTTGACAAAGCCACTCTCATTCTTCCTAACTGCCCAGAAATCAAGCCTTTTAAATACATGATCAAAGCTTCCACCATTTTAGGCAAACTAACACACACACATGTTCTACTACACCACAACACTGCATTCAGGCTCTAATCTAGTTATTTTACAGTGGCTCCGTCTCAACTTTTAGGACAACTACTGGACTTAGATTTGTCAGACATCAAGATACCAAGCACTCATGTTCAATAAATTTCAAATAAAGGGATTTGCTTGAAAAGCTTACTCAATTTAAGATTTTCTCATGGAAAGACTTTTCAGTCAGGTCAGATGATTCCCCCTCACCCTCACAAAGAGCCAAACTAATTTGAAGCATTTGACTTAAATATTACAGTAGCCACCTTCTGTGGGCACACTAGTAAGACAAACCAAGAGAAGACTATGGTCTGGTTTTGTTATCAAAGGAAAAAGGGTACTCTTTCCTGCTCTGACACAAATCCAGAACTGCCAAAAAAATTGTTGAAAAATTTACTGTTCCAAAAACCATGTAAAACAAACTTTCAATAGAGAAAACAAAAAGCTATGGGAAATAACATGGCAAAGAGAAGTTAAGCCTTCAGAGAAGAGAGTTTAGGAAACAGGCCCCCTGGATAATCACAATTCTGTGCAACTGAGAATGGTAAGAATACCACTGGAAGTATGAAACAAATACAGCCTTCCATTTTTATTACACACTACAGTGCAGCTCATTCACATCTACACTGATTTATATGATGTTTGGCCTTCTAAAACCATAAACCAATCAGCAATATTCATTAAAAATATATATATTTATATATACACACACACTTACAGTGAGAAGCATCCTCCTCAAAATGCATTTGGCTTAGTAAACACAGTACTTACTTTCAAAATGGCCCTTTTTAAACAACATAGTCATCAAAATATGGAACGATGTACTCTCTGAGAAAAAACCACGCAAATTCTGGAGAAGAAACAAACAGAGCAAGTGTAAAGGAAGTTAGAACAGTGAGCATTCTTACTACGCACAGCACAGCATTTAACAGGTCTTCCTACTGGAATAAGCCCCACCTTCACAAGTTCAACATTTAACTCTCTGGATTCCCTGACTGTCCTTCTGTCAAGTAACCTCTAAAATAAAAGTGATGCAGTATGGTCAAAAGCTCACTAAAATTAAACAGAAATTTCTCAGAGATTCCCACTGTCATTTTTTTTAAATGACAGATTGTGACCTCTAAGTTAATGTAAGCAGAAGTCATTGACTAATGACAACTCCAAAATCTCAGCAGAAATATAGCCTGCAGCTGATTAACAATATCTTTGGTGTAAAGTACCACCACCATGAAACTGAAAGAATTTTTTGCTAATCACTGTATCAAATGATGAACCGATCAGCACAAGGGCTTGAGTAATGACAAGCAGAGTAGCAGAAGAAAGAGCAAGTGTATTTTACATTACACTTCAATCACACTGTGTGTTGGGAATAGCCTAATAAAATGCCAGAGGTATTAAGTCTAAATTTTTGCAGCAGAGTCTGAAGATGTGGTACTGTACCTTACTACCCATCAGTCACCAAGTCCTGCAAGTACTGCAGGACCTGTCTTAATGACATATATCTCAATTTAAAAAAAACAAAACAAAAACCACACATACTCTTACATGTGTCTAATTTAAGAATATTAGCCCAAGCAAGACTTCTCCCATTTCTGACTAGGCATATCCCATGCCTTAATGAATTAACATCATAGTGATGACTTTCCACTGGCTGCCAGAGATCTTTGAAGAAATGACATTATTGCACTGAATCTTTTTAATTTATTATGCACTGGGCATGATTAATCTCTTGTCATAATAGCACACATTGCATTTTACAGATGTTCAAAACCACGGCCTTTAAGTTTCTTCAGCACTAAAATGGCCAAGTTCCTGAGCTGACAAATATCATACCACCTCTACAGGGTTCAGAGGGAGTTTGAAGTACAGAGCAACATGACAAATCTGTTGGTGCAAATAATCCAAGTGATTTCAGAGGACTACTGCATAAAAACTTAGAAGTGTTCATTTCCAAGAATGACCTAATTCAACAGAGGATATAGGAAAACATGCATCAGCTGTGTTCATTTGAGGAATTATTTTTTAATCAATACTTTTTATTCAAATGATGCAATTATAGAGAAGTGCAATAATAAAGTTATCAGTCAAACTGGCATTTAATTTTCTTTTAATTACCGTTTTGCTGTTTTTAAAATAAAAACCATGTAATCTGCATCCTTACATAAATGTCATAGACATCCTTGCTACTGCAACACATATACTTCAAGTCTATGAGCTCAAGCAAGGCTCATGCGTAGCATACCCATTGCTCACATTGGACTACTACTACTACTAACAATATTTTCAAAATATATAGGAGAAATACCTGATCTTTGATAAGTTCTACTGCAGGTCTTTCAAGGTCCAGCTCGTAACATAGCCTCATAAAGAGGGGCCCAAATTTAAAATTATGTAAGGCTGCGATTCCATTCTGTTCATGGTACCTATTGGAAAGGTTAAAAAAATGTTAATCACACAGGGCATGGAATTTGTCAAGGGAAAACAGCTTTAAATAGACAGCAAGATCTGTACGTGCAATGACAGAGGCACACTTCTCTATCTGCACCAGCCAATGACATTTTGATAACAGGAGATTAATTTTATGGAAAAAATATTGTTTTGATCAAACTAATAAATTAACTAGTAATATGTAATCTCTTCTATTTCCACTAAAGTAACCTGCATTGGATTAGTAATAGAATGGGCCTCTGCCATGAAAATCCCCAGCTACTTTACCTTCTATTTACAGGACAATAGCACAGGAAGTTGCAGGAGTCCCTGCTAAAATACCTCAACTTTTTCTCTCCTACACTAATAAATAAATAAAAAGCTAAAGTGTTTTACTTTTTTCTTTATCAGCTCCTACACTGTAATTGCTCGTAAGGCTTTCACTCACAAACCTCCTGACCTGCCACTGCTGGGTCCAGACCAGTTTATAACCAGGTGTGTCTTGGCTGGAAAGTGCCACTGAACACACCACTACCTCTCAGCTGAGAGATGACATTCTGTGTAGCTCGCTATTCATTCTGCATACAGTGGGACATCACTTTGCTCCCACAGCTTGACCCTCCTTTGATCTGAGAAGGGTTGGAAGATCCAAAATAAATGGAAATACAGCCTTAGTTTAAGCGATTAAGTATGCATATAGCCACTGAATTAGGGCAAGCCCTCAACTGCAGACATAACCCGAGATGATCTAATATAAGCAAAAAAATAAAGACAGAAAAAAGCGTTACCTGGATTGTTAAAAATACCTGTAAATAACTTTTCTGGCTAGTTCCACATCAGATGAAGTCTGACATAAATGCAGTAGATTTTTTAATTCATTTTTGAGAATCATTCCATTTTTCTTTAATTTTTCTTTAATACTTTTAAAATATGGATCTGAAAATAAAACACATTATAGCAGCAGTCTATAGACAATTTCATTACCTGTGCTGTGTACTCAGTACCTGAAACATGGAGATTCAATGAAGCAGAAAGCTTGCTTTCTTCACCATGAAAAAGGTATAAAGCTTCTCACAGACAAGCATGCTTAGGTGTCCCCATGAAGTCATGTCAGACTTGGAAAACCAAGACGACGCTTACTGTGAACTTAATTTCATTGTGTATGTTACGGAATATATCAGGTAATACAAAAAATTTAAAGAGGAAGGAAGTTTAGTAAGTGACATTTTCTGCCTAATGTTCTTTTTTTGACAAGCAAGCAAACAAACAAAACTAATCCCACTCAGCATTCAAATGAGTGTTAGAACTTCTACTCAACACTGTTCGTACAGAAGATTTAAATTCCCTCATGATTGATGCAAACACAGAGTCTTATACATAATCTATGTATTTCTATACATAGCCATAAACTTAGAGTTGCTTCCCCACCGCCTCCCCCAAAGAGGGGGAATCCTCCCGTTGGTAATCTCAAGGCTCTGATTCACGCATACACAAGACTAAAATCACATGTACCAGCTGGCAGCCCCATTCCTCTAATGGTGCTGCCCCTGGTCTTGGGTGGGGAAGTGAACATTTTTGTAGAGGTTGCTGGGTCATTGCTGTTTACAAGTGAGTAACCTACACAAGAGGTGCAAAGTGAGCACCCCAGAGTACAACATATTAGCTACTGGATGTATATCTGTTGCTACATGCAAATACAAGTCCCTACTCAAGACCGAGATGCAGAGCTGAGTCCTGTGAAGTCAGAAGAATGCATATATGTAAGCATGCATATATAACAGTTGTGATGTATTCAAAGGTGCACAGAAACACCTGGAAGCTGAGATATGTTTGTAAAGAACACATAATAGTTATTATAACTACTGTAGGTAATTGTTTAACTGCTGTAAGTAATAGTATAACTATTATAGTTAATAGTTGCACTATAACTGTAATAAATAATACCTATTACATATTCTGTGTAACAGAACAGTTATTACAGCTTTTTCCATTTCTAAATCAAGTTTACTACTAGCACTAATTACTTCTTTTCATCTTTCAAGTATTAGACTAAACACTGGGTATAGAAACCATGCACACATAGACACAAATAGGTGCTTGGCACATTGTTTTCATCAGTCTTCAGAGGCTACTATTTGTACAAAACAAAAAGGTCAACTGTGACCTGTAAAGCCAAATATTTGGCTTCTACAAACCTGTTTTAGCAAAAGTGATTGGCCCATAGCAATAAATTCAATATATCTCAAGTACAGGATGAATAATCCCCAACATGAGTATGTCATCATCACAGCAAAATATAGTAACATTATGACTTGCCACTGCCCAATTTAAATTCTACTTTTAATTAATATAGAAAAACTGTCATCTTGACTTTACCTCCCTCTCTGTCGCAGAAGACTGGGTTATATAAAACTAAATTTAATTATTTTTCTCTTCCTTGCCACACAAAATAAATTAAAATTAACTATATCCTTTGGAACAATTGTCAATTTGTATCACTAGAACACCTGCACATGAATAAACAGGTGCAGGAAATGGAGTTTTACATAACCTTTCTTAAATATTAAGGGCTTTTATGTTCATTAAGGAAAGGAATTTGTATACACTTTAAACAGCTTGACCAAATTCCATCAGAAAAAATCCACTGATCTTGCTCCTTCATTAGTTTGGAAAACCTGAATTTGTTTTTCATATCCTGAGTATGCATATGTCAACTGGAATTGGGTGTACAACTGAGAACTTACATTAGGTAAAAGGAAAAAAACCTAAAAGAATAAGCTAACTAGATTTACAGAGCAGATTAAAAGAGAATTACTGGCATAGGCCTTCTCTGGATAGTTCAGTAGCTATTAGGCTTTGTATTAACTTTCTCTGCTGATGGTGTATTTGAGGCAAGATTTGTAGACTGAAACAGTATTTTCTATTTGACTATCTGACAAAGTCAGAAAAGCAAGGACATAAACATTTCAGGTCTTATGTAAACATCTTGCATACTTGAAAGTTTCTCCACCTTTTCCAACACAGCATGACTAATATTTTATTCTACAAAGCCTCAGATCTTCCAATAATTTTAGCTAAAAAAAATTTGCAAGAGGAAGTTGTGAGTTGTTGCTTTAAATGGGGTCAATTGGTGTCACATTGACTTTGACTGTCTTGTTTCCTAGGACTCACGCTAAAACTGAGAATGATGACTATGAAATAAATGCCAATACCTTTATTGCCATGAACTTCATTTCTAATTGCCACTTTCATCTGCTGAAATTCTTGTAACTTTATATCATCTTCTGTTAGCAGATACCGCTTCCCTACCACAAGAAAAAAAGAGGAAGGTTGAGTTTTACGTCACACCGTCTGCTTTCATACTACTGAACTTTGCAGTTATAAATTACTGCTGTTATTTATTGTGTAATGCCAGACCACTGGCAGCATGACACTAAAAAAAAAAGACTGCAAATGTTGCAGTTGCTCATGTCACTGACAAAAGAACCCCCGCACTATGTCACAGCTTTCCAGAGTTAATGTGTACAAGGATGAAGAAGTATATTTTTATTTGATGTGCAAAAGAAAAACTAGAGACACCATTTCTCTCCACCTAGCCAAGTTACAAGAGGACTTTGCACAAGAATAAGATCTTTCCCCCCTTTCATGCTTTTATAATGATTTTTCTTGTACTCTCTTCGTTCACCACAATTGATTAGTGGCATAGTTTCTTTTCCTCACACATGCTGTCCCCGCTACTGTAGAATGCACTGTTCTGGAAGTTCCAAATGCAGTAGGAAGACAAAAGGGAAAAAAAAAAAGCTTATTATTTGGATTGTAGTAACACTCAGGAGACCTAGTGAAGTTCTGGTGCAGTACAGACTATCAGAGATAAGACAAGTCATTGAGTCTAGAATCTCAACATTACCTTTGAGTGTCAACCTCAACTGTACTGTGTTGTATGCCCATTTAACGAAAGCGGTATGCAAATGCTGTTGGTGAAGTTTTTGCTGCCACAAAACCAGCTCTCCAGTAGATTTTTATTTGCAACCAGTGATTTTGTAACAGAGAGTCACTGTAACAGTTTACGTTGCCACGGTCTGATCTTTTAAGTTTTTGGCTTCTTAAAGAATGATTCTAATCACGAAGGGACAAGAGCAAGTATTGACCCAAGTTAGGTTATTTATTCTCCTTCTGCATTTCCCTAGCAAAATGTAACAGGCCATGCAAATAAAAACACTTGTTTTCTATGCGAGCAAAGCATGCTAATGACACACTTCATAAAATCAGAAGAAAAAAATTCCATTAAACGGCACCTTTAGCCATTAAATTTAATGGAAACGGTTCTAATGGGTAAACAAATACACTTTACCCAGCATGAAATTGGCCTGGATTACCCTGTCGTTTACTTCCCACAGACCTTCTCAGCTCGTCTAACACCAAAAGACCATCCTTGTCCTCGGCCTCTCCAGAGCTGATGCAGGAATCATGCTGGTGCCTGGGGCGGGACAGGTGCATCACACCTCATAGACAGTCAGTGGTCACAGGCGGTGTCAGCAGAGAGCTTGCTTGGGGCTGCAGAATTTTACCCTTCTTGAATTCAATTTGCTGAATTCGACCACTTCCTTAAATTCATACCTTACAGTGTTATAGAAACAAACCACTGCAAAATCAAATTAAGAGGGCCTCCGAGGAAAAAGGAGGGAGATTAATACGATGGCTCGTGCACGCACGCAGTGCAGGCCGTGGCAGAGAACTTAACCAACCAACTTGCTTTACCTCAGCTGTGCCGCAACCTTCTAAAAGGCCGGTGAAGAGTGGCGGGCAGACCACCACGCAGGATGTCTCTGAGGAGTCTAACAGAGCTGTAAACTGAGCGAAACCTCCACTGACACTGGCGCAGCAGGCCGGGAGCCCAGGCGAGGCCTATGCCAGGGAGCCCTCCGCCATACACCTCCTTTCCCCCATGTGTCCCCGTTTTGTTCTCTGGGCAAGGGAGCACCTTCGAAGGGCCTCTGAAGCCCAGGCGCGGTGGTGGTGACAACCAGCAGGCACAGCACAGGGCCTGGATAACGTTTTTGTCCTCCCAGAATATATATTTATGAAACTGCATGGGGTGGGTTTTGTTTGTTTGTTTGTTTTTTTTTTCAGTGTTTTGTAACCAGCCAGCAGCAAGCACGGGATAAACTGTGTAACGCTGCTGCCTGCCCTCCCGCCGCGTAACTCTGCCACACCAGCTCTGCCCACCCACCGCGGCTCAACGGAGCCCACTCCGGAACCCAGCGGGAGCTCCTCGGCCCTCCCCCCTACCGTGACCCCGCGCCGAGACCGCCGTCCCCGCAGGAACTACAACTCCCGCCAGTCACAAGGCCGGCGGCGGCCGCCGGGCCTGCCGGGAGTTGTAGTACTGCGGTCGACCCCCCAGCCGGCGGGCACCCCAAGGCCCCGGCCGGGCATCCCGCCGCCCGCCCCCGCCGCGCAGCCCGCGGTACCTCCAGGCGCGCAGCCCCAGCAGCCCGAGGCGGGCGGGCGAACCGCCGAGCACCGCACCGCCGCCCGCACCACCCGCTGGGAGCCGCCAGCGAGCACCGCCGCCATTTTGCGCCCAGGCCTGCCGCCGCGACCGAGGGCGGGGCGCTCGCAGGCCTTGCCCCTCGTCGCCGCTCGCTTCCTTTCTCGGCGCCATGGCCGCCTCCGTGCTCGGCCGAGGCGTGCTCTGGAGCGGGAGGGCCCTCGGCGCTGCGGCAGGTCGGTGGTCCGTGGGCAGGCGGCAGCGGGGCGAGGGCGGGGGTGGGGGGGCGCGCTGAGAGACGGAGCGGGCCGGGCCGGGCCCTCGAGTCGCCGTGGTAGCCGCTGGCTGCGGTGGCCGCCGCCGTGGGGAGCGCGAGCAGGGATGGGGTGCTGCGTGGGGACTTCCCCTTCATACATCCATATATAAAATTGGGGGCAGCTGTAGGAGGGCGTAGCGCTAACGTGGTGCGGGAGGGTAATCTTTGTTTTTTATAGATGTTCTACCTTGCCGATTTCATAGCTTAATATGTTAGGACCTGCCTTTTTGGGTCACGGGAAGCCGCACGGACTTGTATGGAGGCCGCCAAACCCGCGGCAGTGAGTGTTCAACAAGACCTACTAGTAACTCAGGTGGCAGAAGCACAACCAAGACTGATGTTTTTGAAAAGCCACCTTTCCAAAAAATCCTGGCCTTTGGAAGAACTGAAGTCAGTAATGTGTACCTGAAGTGTGGTGATGATGAGTAACTTTGTTGTGCCCTTTCACCTTCCCCGAGCAGAAATTTCTCTGTGCTGCTTCCTGGTAGCTGGACACCCATGTCTCAAAAAGGCGGCCGGTTCCTCTGGCTCTGGCTCTGCCCAGCAGTGAACCGGCGTGAAGAGCTCAAACCAGACCTCCAGCTGACCTGAGCAAAGCCCTGTCATGCAGACAGTTGCTTGTGCTATAGAAAACAGTTCTTTAAACCTTCATGCCCGCTAGTGGCATCCTTAGCTGTGAATGAGCATACAGAAGTTTATCCTAAAAAAAAACATCGACGGAACCCCAGATCTTTTGTGTGCCTGTTTTATCAACATAAAGAAAAATAGCTTTAAAAGAAACCCCACCAACTAAACAAAAATACCTCTTTTTCTTATTTGCTAACTGTTTGGTGAAGTGGTGTACGTATTCTCATATTCTGACTGTGGAATTTTGGTTTTTTTGACAAAAATTTGCAAAGGTGTTCAGAGGTGGATGTGTATGTATACTTACAAGTCAGAAGGATGATGAAGAGAAAAATTGTTTTACACCCAAGAATAACAAACTTCTAGTGGTAGCAGATAGATTTTCACATAAAGGCTTTAAGGTAGTTGCTGAGAATTCTGTGTAGCATAGTAATGTTTATTTTTAAAATATTTCATGTTTCTTCACATTAATTTCTGCAATCTTCTGCATGTATTTCTATATTTTCCTTCAACAAATTTTATCCAAATGTTCCTCATGCATCTTCAAGGCCTCATCGTTTGCGAGTGATGCACAAACATTTTTTTTTTCTTTGAAATGAGGCATTTTCCCTTTTTTTCCCATTTTGTTTCAAAAGCTAGAACAGCGTCTTGAGCAGATTTCAAAGGTGGTACAAAGAGTGTTTGGAAAAAATTTTCAAAAACATTTGAGTGAACTCTGCAGTTCACAGGAGACGCAAAAAAAGGAGATGATAAAAAATGAGAGTATTTCCAGATGAGCATCTACCTTTCATTTCCAGTGAGACAAATCTCTACAGGTGGAAAAAATAACGGTCCAACAACAACAGAAAAGCCTTTTTGTGCATATTCATCTTTTTTTGCTTATACTTTTATGCCTATGTTTAGCTAATTGTTAGCATTTGATGAAAAACATCTGTGTGCACAAAGAAGCTATGCTTTATTGTTGTTTCGGGTTTTTTCTACCTTTACAAAATTATCATTTTCTTAAAATACAGAGTTCAGGTTTGGGAAGATTTGTTTCATGCTGAAAAAAAAAAAGGGGAAAGCTTTTCTGTTGTAAGAATGATGAGGTAATTCAACCTACAAGGAATCTGAACTGTTGTGGTAGCTGCTGCAGCCAGCTGTGTCCTAAAGACAGTTTAATGCATCCAACTCAGTAAATGTGACAGGAGAAGGTGATACCTAATAAAGTGTTAGTTTGTTTAGAAATGTCTGAGCAACCTGGCTTATGTAGTCATTTCTTTCTTCATTAGGTAGAAGATCTCTTCTTTCTGCGGCCTATGTGGACAGCTCAAAATGGGAAAAGAGGCAAAAAGAGGAGCATAGCCTGGGTGAGAAAAGTTTGTTTCTATTTTTCTACTTTGACTAATTAATTGCAACCTGAACTCACTTTAGACTAGCTCATCACCTATATATACTTCAAAATGAAAAAATGCATGGGGCAAAACGCTTCTGAGGTTCTGTGTCAAAATCTGCTCAACATGTTAAAAATCTATCATATACATTCAAGGCTATAATGCAGAAATAAGTTAGAATTTGCCCATTTAATTAGTGTTTGGTTTCTACAAGCTGATTTTTTTTCTTTCACAAAATCTCAAGCTTTTATGAACGTCATAGTTTTTTGTCTGACAGTTTAGACTGTCTCCAAGTGTCCTCTTCATTGACATTGTTTTAATTGTAATGCAGTGTGAAAGAAGACCTATTCTATAAGTATTACAGGGCATTCCTGTTTAAAAACATTTTCTTAAAAGAACATTTTCCTCAGAGTTTTGCAGGAGGCAAAGCTAAAATTTCAACAAGAAATGTAAATTTTTTGTTTGGGGAAAAACGAAACTAAACATTTTATTTCCGACAAGTTGTGCATTAAACTGTATCTGCATATGGTGCTGAGATCTTTTGTGCGAATTTCATAGCTAAATTTTTTTATTAGATTACATTTGAAATGACATTCCACCATCTTTTTGGTGACTGTGTTAAATAGAAAGCATCATGCAAAACGTTTTTCCATGCTAAAGATATATATGCATTATTTTCTACCACGACTATTTTGGAGATGCCTTAATGCATAATCTTTGTCTTCCATTTTTCATTCCTGGGCCCCTGAACTGTGCTTGTTAATTGTAACACAGATTATGAGGCTGACAGAAGAATCAGCAGGTAAAATTCAAGGTCTTTTGTCTCAGGCAGGAAGACAGACAAAGTGATCAGAGTGATGATTTTTATGCACTAATTTGTTGCTGTTATTTGCCTATAAACAGCTAGGTTGGTATTGTCAATGTGTTTTACTGTACATGGGCCAGAAACAGCTGGTGGGTGCTCATGGCTGTAGCTTGGATCCTGCAGAGACTGTTAATACCTTGTAAGCCTTTACTGTCAATAGGACTGCTCATGCAGTGTTTTTTTGGCTGGAGCCACAGACTAGTGCCGTGGGATGCATTTGAACCAGTTGCCTCCAGATGAGAAAGAGTTCTTACTTTGGCAAATGTCATAGGTGATAGAAATCCACTGTAGAAGAAAACATTGTTGTGCAAGTGCTGGTACAGTCCATGTTTGGCTTTCCCCAGGCCTGGCAAGACCTTTTGTGAGTGCTTGGCAAGCACAGTTCTTGCTGCTGCTCTGCCGACAATCTTGATCCAAAGCAGATGTCTGTTCCATGCTTTTCAAAGAACTGCTTTGCATTTTCATTTTGTGTTCACAGAAAAGAGAAAACAAGTTAACACAGTGTCAGCTGTATTAGCATTTTCAAAGAGGAGACAGCCCTGCAGACGTCTGCTCTGTAGCTGTCAGCTGTATGGGTTGCACATGTAATCTTGTGTGAGGTAACTGGTGATTGTAGCTAGAGTGAATTCCTTGTGTTGAGGAGATGCTCTTTTGTTTGTGTATTTCAGACACTGTTTCAGAACTGTTATTCTGCAAAACTGTGTTGTGAGAATACATTTAAAGGAAAAAGAAGTATTTTTTATTTAAAGTCAGTTCCATTTCTCTGCTGCAGTGATGTGGTGCCATCCCAGACTCAAACCCATTTACTGTGTCCATAGAAGATACGCTTTATTCTCTTCTCCATAGTCTCAGTGTAGCACTCCCCAGCATAAATGAGTTTAGCAAACTTCAGTACTGAAAAAAGTATGGTAAAGAACAAGACTGTATTTTATGTACAGAAGCACATTTGTTCAAAACATAAGAATTGAAAATGTGTTAATTTGGAATTTACAAGCTGCTTGCTGGTAGGAAGACACCTGTCTAGAAGTAATTTGGACTCCACTTATTAAAAATGAGATATCAAGGAAACAGGAGGCATGGCTGGACATAGATTCTCCAATGTTTCAGCTTGTTCATCATTAACAAGGGTAAAATTAAGTGACAGTAAACATCTTAATGAGAAGAATAGCAGTTACCAGAAACCGAGGGGACAGCAGAATCCAAGTGAGATATGAAATGCCTTTTTTTGTTAGAAACCCAGAATGGCTCATCTGCAACACCAGGTGGCAGTGGTGCCTTTAAAAACTTGCATAATTTCCATTCAAAACCTTCTTTGGTATAAAGCTGTGGTTCTTTCCAGAAGCTGCTAGGGATGTGGAAGTACTGAGAAATGTGAAACATATAAATTTGTAAGGCAAAGTACTTGCCTTGGCCTTCCTTTATATTTTAATTGGGTCTTTAAAATCATTCAAGGCTTTCTTTATATAGAAAATGAAATGTTAGCCTGTGTGCTAAGGTAGTAGCTCTGCCCATCACTCCCAGGACAGGTAGACTTTGCATCACGGTTGTATCTGCCTTCCCATTGCTGCCCCATCACTGGATTTCAGTCCTTACATGGTAGCCAAATGTGCCTCTTGTTGATGTGGCTACATGCTGCGGATAGGTTCACACTGAGAATCAAACTGAAACTGTGTTGATTTCCTAGGCCAGCAAACTGGTATTAGATGTCATAACCACTGACTTGGAAGGTGAGTGTCAATGCTTTCCTGGTCATTGTTCTGAATCACCCTGTTGCAGGCCGCAAGACATTGAGTTTCTATGAACAAATGAAAATAAAAGTGAACATGAAATCTCAGATACCTATATTCTAGCCACAACTATGAAGTCATGTCCAGAAGTTAAATGGCCTCAGCTCAGACGTACGGTTTGTTTTGTTAGTTTGTTTAAATCCATAAGGTTCTGCAACATCCAGAAATATGTTCTTAGCGAAATTAAAGTTTTGTAAAAGTTTATCTTGTAGAAATGTATTTTTAGGCGATATGTATGAGACGTCATATGTACTATGACTATCAGATAAAAGTGCTTGCAACATATAGCTGTTGGAATGTACATAAAATTTTGCTTTGGCCATTAAAACATTTATTTGGTTTATATACCAATGTTAGCGCACTCAGTTTTTACTACCAGCAGTGATAGGAGACTTGAGCATTCACATTCTTGCATTCTAGTACTTCTGTCAGACGTTTTTAACTAAGAAGAGGTTTAATCTTGATTATTGAATAGCAACTTATGGAGCAAACTTGGTTTACAGAAGGTAGATCAATTATTTCAAATCATGAATATGAGAAAAAAGTCTGGTTTTAGATGCTCTTCAGAGAAAACAAGCCAGGAAAGAATCACTCACTACAAATTATTCATATCTAGAAACTCCAGCAGAAACAGCAGTTTGTCTGGAAACAAAGCTAAATTTCCCATTAACTTGAGTTGTCTTCTAATCTTAAAGGTTTAATCAGCTTTAATTTTATTGTGGCTCCTATACTGGAGCTGATGGATGAGTGTTTCATGTTGCTTTCCATGCTAAAGTTCTGATGGAGAGTTCTAGCTTTGTAGACAGCATAAAAGGTCAGTCATTAAAATTCTGTGTGTGAACTCTCCCAGAGGAGGCCTATGTGTAACGGCTAACAGTCTTGCGATCTTGCACTCATAGCATTGTATTCATTTGGTTTATATTCTACTTAAGTACTCAGTGTTTCCTGAAATGGGCTCTTCATCTTCGTGAGCACATAGACCAAAGAAGTGCCATGGTCAGGGGTTGAGTATGGCCCAACATGGTCTTAGGTATCACCTTACAGTTTTCAGAGGGTGATGCGTAACAAAAATAGTTCTGGAATAGATAAACGAACTCCCAACCTGTGCAGCTGTCTGTCTCAGGTCCATGTTGCTGTGTCATCAAACACGGCAGATTTCGGAGTTAATACTTTTTTCCAGTTACCTTGAAATGCAGATGAAGAGTGTTGGATGGCAGTAAGCTTAGTATGTTTAGGCAAGGATTTAGCCAGTTCTTACTTCCTGACAAGATGACCTGGCCATAGCATCCATTCTCTGTAACTTACAGCACTACTGGGAATGCCCCCAAAGTCTTTATCTACATGCTCCCTCCTGACCTTTGAGGGCGCTGGAGAGACGGGTAGTATAGAGTCAATACAGACCATTCTTGTAAGGATATTCCCACAGAAAATTCTTTACCATTAAAAAAAGTTGATCTGCTGTTTTAGTAGTTATCTGGTATGGCATGGCCTTGGTGGCCCACATCAGCTCAGCATCCTGTGTTGTATTTTGTAGGAGCTGGTACTTGCCTCAGTAACTTTGCCCCAGATTTCCCTTTGCTTTCATGGTCATGAAATGCTTGCCTTCCCTCAGCCAGAGATAAATGCTCTTTTTGTGTTTTGAAGAACACCTTAAAGTACCTCAGGAAGGAAGGTGTTATGTAAATACAAAATACTGCTGTGTGGCAGGCAGCAGCATTGTACAGACTAAGAGTCAATCATTTTATTCCAAATCAAGGCTCTATCATTTTACTGCAGCAAAAATATTTGCACATGTGTTGTAATTTTAGGTAATACCTATAAGGTCAGAGTAGCATTGAATGCCATTCGTAGTGTTAGAACTACATACCCCTCAGTATTCGTTGGCAGTACAGGTGTGTTTTTAAACTGAATGGTGATACCACTTGTTTTGCGGACAGAACATAACACGGACTTCATCCCTCTGAGACACAGCATGTTACTGGTGCAGTGCTGCTTCCTGCCCCTGACAACTTTGCCAGAGTAGAAGGCTTAGTCAATTCTGATGTGGTGCTGCAAGTTGTGCCCACTTCACATTTGATTGACAGGTGTGGAGGTCGGATGACCTTTTTGGAAAATGAATTGTAAAACGAGCCAACCTGTCAGCTCTTGAAGTATGGCCAATGGGACTAATTGAGAGGTGTCAAAGGAGAGGCTGGTTTAGTAACAGTTGTAGTCTTGGGGTGTGTCGTGGTTTAACCCCAGCCAGCAACTAAACACCAAGCAGCCGCTCACTCACTCCCCCCCCACCCAGTGGGATGGGGGAGAAAATCGGGGAAAAGAAGCAAAACCCGTGGGCTGAGATAAGAACGGTTTAATAGAACAGAAAAGAAGAAACTAATAATGATAATGATAACACTAATAAAATGACAACAGTAATAATTAAAGGATTGGAATGTACAAATGATGCGCAGTGCAATTGCTCACCACCCGCCAACTGACACCCAGCTAGTCCCCGAGCAGCGATTCCCCGCCCCCACTCCCCAGTTCCTATACTAGATGGGACGTCCCATGGTATGGAATACACCGTTGGCCAGTTTGGGTCAGGTGCCCTGGCTGTGTCCTGTGCCAATTTCTTGTGCCCCTCCAGCTTTCTCACTGGCTGGGCATGAGAAGCTGAAAAATCCTTGACATTAGTCTAAACACTACTGAGCAACAACTGAAGACATCAGTGTTATCAACATTCTTCGCATACTGAACTCAAAACATAGCACTGTACCAGCTACTAGGAAGACAGTTAACTCTATCCCAGCTGAAACCAGGACAGGGTGCAAAGCATGAAGCAAGGTACTACTAATGGTGCGGAGAGAATATGTTGGATTTGTGGTCCTGGGAAGATGCAGGAGAATAGAAAGAAAGAGTACAATTGAAGTCTCTAAATTTTATAGATTAAATACATCAGTTCACGTCTCAGCTAAGAATCAAACAGCTGACACTAAGCATACAATAAACAGCTTGCTCTTCCTGAGTCGTCATTATTTTCCAGGAACAGTACAAAACTAAAACTCTAAATTAAATTAATTTGACTTCCAATTAAATTCTGTAAGTTCATTAAATGGAATGGTTGGCTACCTGTTCAGGAGTCAGAAGCTTAAAGTTCCTGTATGGTCAAATTAATATTGTTACACAACTGCTGGAGCAGAATGCTATGAAGTTAATAACATACTGGCACAGTGCCCAGTTTGATTAACAGGATTTCTTTGGATTGCTGTTTGTGACTAGGGTTTATCAGTATGGTACTGCTTGTTTCTGTGTCTCATTGTTTTACCATAAAATAAAGGAGAAACCCATGTCAAAAGCACTGTCCAGCATACGCTAAGCTTGAAAGCGAGTGTGAGTTTTAAGGACATCTGCTCAGTTTTTTTAGAAGAGTTACATTAGTTATGCTAATTTCATCCAAGACATTGTAGGGTAGTTTGCTTGTTTACCCCTTCTTTCTAGTAAGTTAAAATAATCAAGTTGAGAACCTTTCCATCTATTATTTTCTGTTAAAGTATTTAACAATAATTGAAAGTATTGTTTTCATACAACTTCAAAATGAGATGTTAACAGGGAACCAGAAGTTGATTTCATGAGCAGAGGTTCTATTCTAGGTTATATGATGGCTCTGCAGATTTTCCTGTAATGCCAGTTGATTAAACATACTCTTTTTCTGTTTTCTCCAGCTGACTTAGCCCACTTAATGGACAGAACCTATGAAAGAAAGCTGCCTGTCAGCTCTTTGACAATAGGCCGGGTAAGGAAATAAATCCCAATCATAAAGTGATGGAATGCTTATGAAATCAAGTGAGCTGAGAGGGGATAAATGATATCACCTCTGCTGGGAGTTCTGGGACCGTAAATGTCTTGTTACACTGTTAGATTGCTGTGTAAAGCTGTTTTATTGTTATTTTGTACTCATTAGGTAGTACCTGGACTGTAGGGTCTTCAAAACAGAAATAGGGTTTTTTTTCTCAGTAAAATTGGGCCTCGCTGTTACTGGCTATGTGTTTCCCTGATATATGTTCCCTGCCTTCCTGTGGGTTCTGTCTTAGCGAGAGCTTTAATGCCCCCTCAGGCACTTTATAAGAACCCAGGCTGTTAAGGGAATGCAGTGAATTAGCACACTGCCTGTCTGCATGCATCTTCCTCCACTTTGAGGCTCCTTTCAGAGTGAGACAGAGGTGGATACAATTTGTCTCTGTAGTTTTGTTTCCTTGCCTCAGCAGACTGAGGCAGGACAAATGCTGGCGTGGGATAAGAAAAGCCATTGGTTTTACTGGAATTATTAACTAGTTCCATCCTCTGGATGGTTTAATCTGGGGAGGGGGATGGAAGGCAGAGATGTGAGATGTGCTTTTGAGTTCCCTGTGTGAGTACTGCAGAAGGAGAATAAATATGTCACTTGTTTAAAAAAACCACAAACCAAACTAGTTTCAATCTTCAAAATTATCCAAAAAAGCTGAGGCACCATCCTGATACCTCACTAACAACACTAATTAGGATCATTGGCACCACTAATGGAGGAGTCACAGAACAGTGACAAGATGCTGTACATCTTTGTACAGTTACAAGATCAAGCATTTATACAGATCAAGCATTCAGACAGGGGGAAATGGGTGTTCTTCTCCCTTTTATTACTTAATCAGCTCTATTCCTTTCGTGTTCTTGCTTTGGGCTGACCTCTTCCCTGGAGAATTGGCATTTCCAGATGGTGAAACAGCTCCCCTTTCCAATACCTGGAGCTCACATCAGATTCTTATTTTATAAAATGTAAATAAAGCACATGGGCTTGCTATTGCCACACTCAAAAGATGAGACCTACATGTACACAGCGTGCAAGGAGAGTTAAGAAACTGGAGACCAAGTACCAGTCAGCTGAAACTATTATTTTTAGCTTATGCTTAGAATGAAGAGAAGTACTGCCCTTGAAAACATGTTGTTTATATAGACTGAGCTAAAGGTATTATGTTGGGAAGACTCTGGAATGTTCCAGCATCTCTATGCTTATGTTAGTAAAACCTACAGGAAAACAGGATTCAGTTACCGTAAGACAAAGTCTGGTTGAAAACTTGGCTTTTATTTAAATAGTTGATAGCACTAGGAATTTGGAAGATTGCCTGGAGTAGACAAGGTTTTAAAGGAGAGGAAAATTGTGCTTTACAGCATGGGGGGTGATTTTTTCTTACCATTTTTTATGTGTGATGAAATACAAAATGCTGTTGCTGCTGTCCTTCAGGATTTATAGTATGAATAGGCACAACAGGCAAACTTTAGGGAAAAGAATATTTTTTAGAAAGAGAAGTAAGGCATATTGAGACTCACTCAAAATTGGGGAAGAAAAAGTAAGGATCTGAATGTATTAAATTAAAGAGCAAAAAATTCAGAGAGGAGCAGCAAAAATATGGGGTACTGAGCTATATGGACATAATTCTCAGGTGGTCTCCATGTTTTCAAGGTGCATAATGTTTCTTAGAGGTGAGGAGGGGGGTTCTCCCAGTTTTTTTAAAAAGTTTTGACTTTTAGCAGTCTAGAAGAAACCTGAGTAGGAGCAAACAAAGACTTGAAGACCTGCAGTACTGTCAGACACCTAATATGCCAAACAAATGTATTTTGTTTATTGAAGTGGCATTTTCTTCTAACAGGCTTTGTGAGTGCTCCCTCTGAGGCTTTTATTTCTTATTTTTTCAATCAGTTTGTTGACAACATTACTTCACGAGAGGAAGTGGATCAAGCCGAATACTACCTTTACAAGTAAGCATCTTTTCCTCCCAGCATGAACTTTGAGACATACAAGTAAATACCATGCAGTCTTGCCCTTTTAAGACTCTTACCATTTCCAGCTAACTGGCTTTGATTTCTATTTTGCAAAATATGTGCATCTACGTGTCTTACAACTCACAGCTAAGGGCCTTCTTGGTAACTTCTCCTTTGTCATGGCTACCCTTTTTCTGGACCTCTGGCATTGACTCCTGTCAAGCATGTTAGTCTGAGTCACTGAACAGCTAATACAACCTTCAGCTATGATTTACATTAGAGATGCTGAAATTATAAGGAATTACGTTTGTTTACAGTTTTTCCTTCTGATACTTTTTTGTTCTCTAAGTCATAATTTAACTAAATTGGCTATATGCATATTTGCATCGGTAACTGTAGGACTCAAGGAAGCTTGTTTCCTTAGAATGAACAGAAATGAGAGTGGGCATGCTGTGGTAATGATCAAGTCACCAAGGCTAAATGAAATATAGTTTTGGTTTTTATCCCCTTAGTACTTTGTGTTTCCCAGATAAGCTGTGTCATTCACCTAATGCATGGGTTTTTAAGGTTTTCTGCAGCTATTTTTGTGTTGAGTGAAGCATATTGGGTATATTGTCAGGTTGAATGCTTGCTTATTTCAGGTTAGTACATCTCAATATTGACTTTAAGAGGGCAGTAATTCTTGCTGATCGCTAAAATAAATTAGTTCTTTTATGGATGGTTGCACACACATTTTGAGAGCTAGGTTTCCTGACAGAGAAAGTAACTCACTCTGTCAAAGTGCATGAGAGCGCATCTTTACAAATAATGTCAGGTTGTTATTTGTAAATAATAAAGATTGTTATTTTAATGAATAAGTTTACCAGATGGCTGTTTTAAGTATATGCGTAGTTTTAAGTGCATGACTGCATTAGTCTTCAGATCTCTGTGATTCTCTGGTAATACTGGGGCAGTATCTGAACCTCAGAGCTTCAAGATGGAAACAAGAGAACCCAGTTTGCTAATACTAGCAATATCCTGTAATGAAAAAATAAAAGGAGGAAGAAGAATCTCTCAGAGAGGAGGCTAGTGGAGCTTTCATTCCTTCTGATCAAGATTTCATTAGTCCTGTCAGAATGTGTGGTCAGAAATCAGTTTTCCATCCTGCAACAGGTGAGATGGAAACAGGAGAAAAAAAAGTTAGTTTAAGGCAAGCCCTCATTTTTGTTTTACAGATGTGCTATTAGTACCTTTTGCTAACATTCTTGAAGATTGTAGAGTACATAGTGCCACACGGACTTAAGTTCTCTGGCAACAGGCCCTGTAGGGTAAGTGATGCCAAGAGACCTTTGAATGCACTGACATCAAGAGGAAAGTGTGGTAGTTTAATTGCTGAGCCTCAGAATGGTACGGATAAAATCCAGATAGTCAGAGTGAGATGTTCATAACGTATCTTACAGGTTTGTTCTTAAAAACAAGATGTTCAGAGAGAGCGACAAAAAATTAGAAGCATAGAAAACATTCCATAGTAAGAGGGAGAGAATAGAATGGGAATCTCTAACATGTAAATGTCCTCCCCACTCTATCTGTGCCTGGTTAGTACATCAGTTTAAAATACAGGGGTTTTATTCTTAAAAACACATTCTAAAGGAGAGATTTGTGGTTCAAAAATAATTACAGTTAATTACTGTTTCTCTAAGAAATAATTCTCCTGCGGCTCGTCAGAGTGTAGTTATGTGCACATCAAATAGGATCGTTTGTAATTGATACAGATTTTAGTAGTCTGTGTGGAGAGAATAGAGAGGTACTGACGTGTCACATGGCTTGTCGGACATGCTTTGGTTGGAATTTTTCTTGTGTGTCTCCCTGTAATGCTGCTTTGTTTTGATGTTGCAAAATGCTTGGTCTTTTGGTGATGTTAGCATCAGTTTTCCAGGAGACTTCATTCCAGCATGATCCGTGAGACTATTCTCAAAATGCATTTACATGCAGGTAGTGAAACAGTGTAGAGAGGTCTGTAATTCATGTGAAAATGTAAAAATCCCAATTACAACATCAGCTTCCCTTTCAAATGAAAATAAGTGCGCTAGCTTCAGGAAATAGGAGATGTGGTTGGTATCCACAAGGCCCGTTTTATTGTTCTTCACATTTTGCACTTAGGCTGGAGTTCAAATGAAGGACATGTTTATCAAGATCTCGTTGCAGCTGGGAGGATGTTTGACACAGAGAAAGTCCTGCAAAAGTGGCCACACCATGAGACATAAAGGAGGTGGTAGAGAGAGAGAGTTAAGAAGCAGAGAAGCTTTGACAAGAAATCTCTTTTTCTGGCTTAATGAGAAACAGTTCAATGCACAATTTTTGTACTTTATGTAAGGAGAGTAAGCATCTAAAAAAGAAAAAGGCAGTGTCAGCAAAAAGCTTTTTTCTATTTTCTAAGGTATACAAATCCATTGTGAGCAAATGGCATGTACACGGCCTGCTAAGTTGACTGTATGGGCATTTGCCTGAACATAAATAAGCAGAATGCTCCCAGAGTCCTGTGTTTTTCCCCTTAACTGCTTGTAGAGTGTAGGGGGGAGTTTTTGATGTCTCTCCCCAATGTTGGGTGCCTCTGGCAATCTGAGGTGAAGGGCTGTCAGTTCCAAGGCCCTTACAAGGTTGGAAGATGTTCCTGGTACAAAAGGGCAAACTGTGCCTGTGGGAAGAATCAGAGGGAAGTAAATAGCATTTCCATGCTTGCTGTGTGGGCTTTCCCCGAAGATGGGAGTGCCAGAAGTTGCAAGCTTTGTAGGCTGGAGACTTCTCTTGTAGTGTGTGAGCCAGAACACAGTTTCAAAAAGTAGTATTCTGGAGCATTACTGTAATGCATTTAGGGTCCCGAAATACAATATACATATTATATTTAGACCTGTTCCAACTTTACATCCTTTTAAAGCAGTGGATCTCCAGCCATACTGTCTCCATGGAGGATCTTGAGCTCTCAAGAATAGCTGTGTAGAAGCTGCTACACTACATTGTGGAACATGTCAGTAAGATGGTAAAGGCCATTTTGACGCATGACGTCATCTGCTTTCAATGGTCCTCTTTTTGTTCTTTTCTGAATACCTTCCCCCCCTCTGTTAACTGTCAGACTTAAAAAAATCCTTTCATCTCCTAGGATCCCAGCAGAAATTCTAATCAGAATGCAGAGCGCTTTCAGCCAGATCAAAGACCTGCAGTTCTCCTTACTTTGTCCTGTCTCGCTGAGATGTCACTATTTCTCACGTCAGGGTGTTTTTCATACGATAGAAACATTAGCATAATGGAGAGAGGTTTTGTGGTGAGGTAACTCTGCTGATTCTCTATGTAGGTTTTATGCCAACAAAGATTTGCAATGTGTTTGAAAGCAATTGGGGAAGTTTTATGTTGAGATTACTCAGGAGGATTTTTAATTGCATTAAACCCATAACCCACAGAAAAAAGTATGCATGCTGTCTGTAGAATGTAAATGTTTGTGTGTGCACGTACTTTGCAAATTCTTGCACAATCTACCTACATTTTTTCATTGCCTTTCCTTGGTTGGTAATTGCTTTTTTGGAAATGAAGTTATATCTGCAGATTTCAGGATTTATTACCTGGGGTCAGTACTTGATTATAATCACAAAATGGGATAATAGCAAACTATTAGAAGTTATTCTTAGATATGCTGTTAAATCTTTCATAGTAGCAAGTTACAGTTTTGAGGCCTGATTTCAGCCATTAAATAATTTTGGGACTACAGTGGTCTCCATTTGTGCTTATTTCTTATAATGCCAGTCCATCAGTAGTTAGTCCAACATCATATGCAAAGTAAGTTTCACCTGTACTGTCTATATCTGCATCTCTGTTCTGTGGGTGCAGAAGTTGCAGTTTTTGATACTTCCATGCTGATCAAGTTGTATAGCGTCCAAAAATGTTCAGTTACTCTAAAATATTGCTTTTACTAAATGATCACAATGGACCAAAAAAAATTTTTTCTTTCTCCTAAAATATACTTTGGGAGGCATTCATTCCCACTAATATGATACTTTGTTTCTGTATATAAATCTACAGGATGTAATGAATACCATTAATCTATTCCAGCACAAATAGGAAAAGAGATGTAGACACAATCCTACAACATATTTAATTCTTCCTTCGAGATGTTTTCATTGTCCTAAGGCTGTAGCTGATAAAGACTTCATCAGTTCATGAGGTCTTGGCTTTCGCTCCCTCCAGAGAAATATGTGGGTAAAAAAAAAAAGAGAGATAAAAATAAATGAGTCAGAAATATCTGCCTATTATTCAAGTTATGCAGCAGTTCTGTTTTGAAATGATATTGAGAATTGGTGAGAAAAATACACTTCGTAGCCAGAAGGGTATGTTTTACCAGTTTGGACACCTGCCTCAGTTGAGCAATCCAAAATAACTTCATTTGCAAAAGATCTGGGCTGCTGTTTGACAGGTAGGGAGACACAAGGAAGGGAAGCACCAGAGAGATTTACCTCATTTGCACTTGAATGACAGAAATACCTGTGTTTAATGCTATTGCATTAGTGTGTGATGCTGCTTCATGGGAAGAACTGTTGGTTGCTCTCCAAGCTGGTGCTGTCAGATGTAAGTGTTCTGGTCTTAGAGACCCAAACGCTCTTCAGGCTTCAGCATTCAACTCATTTCTGCACGGAGGGGCACATGTGCTTACTCTCCCTGTCATCTTTCACTGTTTCTTTGTTGTCAGAGTCTGAGCTATAGGAACCTTTGGAGAAAGTAACTAGCAACTACATTTCAGAACCCAGAGCCAAATTTCAGCAAGCCTAATCCTGTAACCACATCTCATTCAAGTAGGTGTGCTCAGTCAGCATAACTGTGCTGTAAAGTGGGGGAGAACCATCAATAAAGATACAACACTGAAAAGCATTCAGAAAGATCGCTTCCTGTAACACAGGCTTTTTCAGTCATCTGCTTTTCATAGTTCATCTTTTTGTATATGCTTTCGTTTAAGCTTGGCAGAAACTGGACAAGAATTTTCTAGGCACTGCATATAAAAGCAGAAAAAGTTGGAAGACTTTCCTTCAACACTAATCTTTTCTTTTTTTCATGTTGCCAACACTAGAGGGATAAGCGTTTGGATTTTAAAACCCTTTCTATTTAAAACAAGGGAAAAAGAAGGATTCTTCTACAGACAGAATGCATATATCAGCCTTAGGGGCACCCCCCACTCCTCCAGTATTTCTGGAGTAGATAGGAAGATAAAGCCAGTCAGATTCAGAAATGGAAAGAACTGAATGAGTCCACACCCCATGTAGATACATTTTACGTTTAGTATTGGGAGAAAGGCTTTCAATGCTATTCTTGCAAGAAAAGATTATTAGCAGAATTTTCGTATCTTTCAGCCAGCATCTTTCTTGCCATCAGCTCAAAGCATTCTATCTAGTAGATAGTATTGTAAATAGACTGAAGTACAATGTGAACAGTAAGTATTTAGATCTCGAATGTTGTATTCATTACATGTTGAAGGAGAAAAGGCAATTTCGTCTCAGAATTTGACTCCTACTCACCTTAAAGTTCAAGGTGCCATATCCAGTGGCATTCTAAAGGTTGTTTTATAAATTCCTGCACCAGCAAAAAGCCTGTCTGGAGGCAGATCTTGCATTATATTTTAGAAATACTGAAAGTCTAGACAGAGGTTAAATTGCAGCCAAAAATGTAAAGAGTGAGCTGTTCATATGAATACAAATGACCAGGATAGAGTAAAGCCTTTTATAAGCTTCAGAATTTAAAACACAGACACATGCAGAGATTTATTCCTTTGCCAGCTTTGATGACTAATAATTGTAAAGATACACTTGAGAATTAACCCCATCCGGCTTCCCCTGAAAGGAACTTAAGGTTCCATTACAGCCCCTGAGCAGTAATGGCAGCCAGAGTCAGGCAGCAGCTCCAAACCCATGTAAACAGAAGAAAAAAGCATATAAAGTTACTGTTCCTGTTGAGTTCCCTCTCTTACAGCTTTCTTAAGTAGTGTTAAACAGTACAGCAATCTTTTCCCTTTAAGTAATGTTGAAGATGGCAACTACTAGGATAAAAACCTGAATTTTTATTAGGCTTACAACCATACCTAGAGCTGCCATAATCCCTTCTTTGGGAACTGCTAACTTTGTCGTTATTGTATCCATCAGCCTAAATCATTCCTTTATGGTGCAGCATTTATTCCTTTTTGAATCAAAATAAATACAGCAGAAAAGATAATGAACAACTACATTGTTAAGGAATAATCTTGACATGCTGTAGACCTGAGCTGTCTTATTACAGATAGGTTGATTAGAATTAGAATTATTTGAATTGTTGAATTTGATCTCAGTTTAAACCAGCAAGCAAGAAACCTTAGTTTAAGTAAAAGACTTTAATCATATTTCATGTTTATAATTTTATTTATCTTTCTAAAGAAAGCCTTATGGTTGTTTTCTGGTAACCCTTTAAACCATTTTATTTTCTTTGGAATGACTGTACTAAATTTGGAACTATTTTTTTACTGAGCGAGGAGGCAGTCTCGTGTAGGTACTTACAAGGTTGACAGGTATTTATTTGCAGGTTTAATTTATGTATTTGATTATCTTTAAAAAAAAGAGAGAAGTGTTTACCAGAGTGCTGTTTTTCATTGATGTGGACAACTCTCTTGAGAAGGAAACTTGAATGAAAATATTACTTTTCTGCAAATGTACAGATTATAATGATTATGTAAACATTAATTATATTAGATAGAATATGGAAAGCATTTATCAGAACATGTTTTAAAACTCAGCAACTCCAGGAGATCTTGTTTTCATTTGGTGAAATTAACAGATTCTCAAGATGTCGGGATTTTAGTATTTGTAGGTGCCAGTTTTTATTTCTCTCTTATTTAGAAGGGATAAGCATGCATTCCTGCTGTTTTCAGTCACAAGTTACTCATTGAGCTGAACTAAACATAACACAGGAGAATAAGGAATATATTATCATTGCAGCTGTAGAAGGGGCAACAGTCATTAAAAATCCTGGTTTCAGTTGCTTCGCTAGTAACTTTCTCCAGTCTGTGGTATCCTGCTGGATAAATATGCTGTAAAATATGTTTCTTGAGGAAAAAAAGATACTTAGTGCAACTTGTTGAATTCAGGCAGGTTTTTTTGTAAGCAGTTTGCTTCAAATAGAAATTCTGTTAATTTTTTGTTCGCTTTAGCTTACTGAGTCACAGTGCTAAGTAGCACTGAATTGTGGTCTGAGCAAAACCAGGGGTAGCCATTCAAATGAAAATGTTAGGCCATTTTAACTTCATCCATCTTCACACATTATGTATAAAATAACAAAATAGGCTAAAAATGGGAAGGTATTTATCCTATACTTTGGGAAATAAAAGCTTTGTCCTATTGCAACCAGCGTGTACTCAAAATGCTGAACAGTTTTAATGTCACAAGACAGAGGAATAAGTACAAAGTCAAAAGGCTTCCAGATCAGGCAGAAAATTTCTTAGGAATGTCAGTGGTTGTGATTATTTTACTGTAATCAGTAGTAAAAGAGAGAGTAAAGGCAATTTATGAGGTAAGTTATGGTGCTGATTTGTTGCCATTAGTGATGGTTTTCTGTGGGGTGAATTAGGGTGTTCATGGCTTAGATGGACTGTGCAAGCAACTGTGGATGAGCTTCTGGTAAGATGAAGACGAGTATTTTATTGAAAATGGATTTTTAAGAACAGGTTGAGTATTTAGAGCTTGGACATTGTTTTGACTTTGTCAGTTTTATTCTGGAAAAATTTAATTTAGGAGCTGGAGAGGAAAGATACGCAGAAAGTAGTATTGGCTCTCTAGTGTCCTGATGTTGGGTATAGGAGTTGCATAGCCTGCCCCAGCTGTTAAGTTGCAAATACATCTTGGGCTGAACGTACATGTTGTAAAGCTGATCCACTTACCTGGGTTTACTCAGGATTTTCTGTTCTGTTTTTTCTTGTTTGTAACTAAAAGTAATGCTTACAAGAAAGTAGGACAGGAGATCGGCTAAGAATGTGAAATGATTTGAAACATTCTAGGCCATATTACACTGTAGCTTAGCATGGAAAGGGATTTGTGTTTATCTGTCTTTCTCTTGGTTTTTTTTTCTTTACAATGTTTGAAGAAAAGTTTCTCCAGGAGACTAATATGAATGCTAATAATACCTAAACAGGCAGTTTCATGGCACTGTTGTTTTTCTACTGTGGAAACAGTATCAGCTCTTGCAGGGTGCATGGAAGCAGAGCTGGAAACAAAGCACCTCTCTGACATTCCACTGCATGAGAATTCCCGTTCTGCATCACCTTTATTGAGAAGATTGTCAGAATGGTTGAATGATGGCAAGTCATGTGCTGGTTTTATAGTGCAGACTGATGGAGAGAAGGACAAAGGCACTAAAGTATTTTTTCCTGTGTTACCTCAGCCAACATAAGAAATATAAGGCTCGTGCATTTTCAGTGAGAACTTCCCTTCGTTTTACTGTATACAAGGAAAAATCCATATGATCTTAATTTTAAACAAATCATGGTATATAAGCTTGCTGTGTTCCATAAGGCTTGTAAGATGAATGCAGTCTGATCAAGCATGTAAAAAAGGCCTACACCATCTTATTGGACTTCCTAGCAGTCAAGAAAAGTGTTCTGTGCTTTGTTGGTAACAGTGAAGACATTCAGCTTAGTAATACAATCCAGTAGAGTATCTGTTGTGTTGTGCTCTGAGAATATCTGTGGTTTTGTTGCATGTTGCTGCAGAGTATGTAGTAACAGCTAGCAGATGTGATGTGTTTCCAGAAGGTGAAAGCCTTTGGAAATGGAAAGAACATTAAGATGACCATGATAAGGGATGAAATAATGCACCATAAGTATAGGTCTGATCTTCTTTTGTTTTATTATATACCACTATAGACAAAATGGTTACAACAAAATCAAAATTACTGTGACAGGGAGGAGAGAGACCTACTTTAGCATACATCTTTCTTTAGCTTATAAATGATTGGGAATGTTAATTTTCAAATAGCTGGCTGTTTTTATTTACAGAAATAGATGTTTATGCTTAAATGTTTGGTCAGCCATCAGTTATTGAGATGTTTAGGAAATTACCTGATTATATCCATCAAGCTGTAGGTTTCTTTTTGGCTCCAGTAACAAAGAAACTTGAAAAGCTAGCTTACATTGCTTGATTCCAATGGTTCATTTTTTCTAAATATGTACCTCCATCTTCAGAAATGTCCAAAAACATTAGAGTGCAGAACAAAAATGAAAATAAGCAGGTGCATTTATTCAACTTATATGGCTGCTTAGTTCTGCATATACATTCATGCCTGTGAAAAAGTGTTCTACTCCCTAAGGAAAGAAGCAGCTTTTATTACAAACAGACCCACAAAATAATGCTTTGCTGTAATTGAATAGAGGTACTGATAAGAAAAGGTCATAGTTTAAAATTTTCCTGGGGTGATATCTGAGGTTATTTCTCTCTGTGTTTTCCAGAAATGGGAAATTAAGGTGCAAATTTGTGAATGTAAGATGCCCAGTAGCAAAGTGAAAAAAACTGTTATTCAGGGTGCCTACTTTGGGTGGGGTTTTTTTGAGGAGGGGTTGTTTTAATGCTGGTTTAATAGCTATTTTTAAAGCTGCATGCTCCAGATAATGTATCTATACTGTCTGCTGGAATGAGGCCAGTTGCATATTCAGTGCTTCTCTGTGCCAAGCACTCCAGTCACTCTGCTCAGCTACCTGTGACTGTTCTTCTGGCAGGGTGCCTGTTACCTCTTTTTCTATTTCTTTCCTTTACTTGGTAAATCTTTGGTTCCTAGGCATAATAATCCCTTCCTTACTCTTTTTTTTTGGGGGGGGGGGGGGGTAGGACAGGATGAGGCTCAAAAAGCTTGGATACAAGCCCAAGCCCCTCCTATCAGCTGATGGTATCCCCTTACCTGTTTCCTAAGATCCTGGCTGTCCACTGTCCCTGAAGGAGAATGTCCCCAGGCTTTTCAGCAGCCTCCCTGTCTCCCCTTTGCTACATCAGTTTGAAAGCCTGAGGGGCTCTGTTAAATGTGGAGTTGGTCATTTCAGGAATAATGCTGTGGCAGCTCTCAGCAGTTGGTTTCCATCTTCACCAGCGTGACAGATTTTGTGGGACACTGGGCTGCACATCCTTGAAAGGTGCTGGAGTTGTCCTTGCCTCCCAGCTTTAGTCTAATTAATGATCCATGCGCATGTGTGGTGTGCCAGGTCCTCAGTGGACTGAGGCAGATCCTTGGTAACTGGGGGAACCATGCGTTTTCTCTTTGGACCAGGTGAGGATTTGACCCAGGATCTAGTTCAGGAAGCATTTAAACAGCCAACAAAGAATAATTTATTGGGTTTGTTGTTAAAATTGGAAAGAGGTATACAAGAGAGCAGCTGGTAGAAACTCCTGTTTTCTCAGCTGTAAGTGTAGACACAATAAACGTTCCTTCTTGCTGAAAAATGAATGGGGATATTGATCCCCTCCTCCACTGTAGTTTGTCAAGCTGAAAGCACATGGATTTAGGCAGCTGGCTTTGCAAGCTGATTTGCACCTTTATGAGTAATATCTTTTTCCAAGAATTGGTGTGGATATAAAGCTGGCTTTAATCTCTAGAGTCAACTTTATGATCATCCTCTTTAAATTGTAATTTATTTAATTCTGATCTCTCCTCTTTCACTACTGTTTTCATTTAACAAAGGGGAAAAATACTCCTTTCTTCAGTCTGATCAGCCACTTTCTACTTAGTTCCTTTAGGGAGTGAACAGAGCAGGGCTAAATCCAGCCACAAGCAAAATAGATGGCCTCTGGCAGCAGACAGCTGGGAATAAAATGGACAATGCAACTCCCTCCCTTGCCTACACTGCCTGTGCCAAAGCTCTGACAAACCAGACTGGCTGCTGGTGCTTGTAACTGGGGGTGGGCAAGGTATAGCAGCTATTGTGACACCATGACAGAGGAGCATTCGCAGCAGGGGTGGTACACTCTGCTTTCTCTGCAAAGGGTTTTCTTTTTTTGTCTTCCATGGAAGTTAGTGTCCTGCAGTGATTGCACCTTTTCGCTGAGTTTCCTTTGTCCAGGTTAAATCATAAAGCAGCAAGTTCATCTTATGTAAGATACTATTGTGTTGTTTTGAAAGTCATCATTCTTTGGAGGAATTAAATAAAGATAGCCAGACTGAAACACATCCAGTACATAATTGCATATAGTTGTAGTGTTTTCCCCCTCTTCTGTCTTCTCTGTTCTCCTGTGCAGTGGGTAACATGACACATATAAGCCTCCTATACTGTGAGTGCCCTGGAAAACTGGATGCTTGTAAATGTCAGTTTGGAGCCTGAATACAAGATCCGAGTAGGGCACTGCTACAAGGCAAAGTGGCAGGGCGTCCTGGCCTTGCACCATGCACTGATGCTCATCAGCAGAAGCAAAGCCAGTAGTGGGTTATATTTATAACTAACAGTCTTGGCTGTACTCCTGTCTCAAAAGGGGAGGAAATACAAAATACCCCTTCGTGTTTTGAAATTCTCTGCCTGTTTTGAGTAGCACAACCTCATTTTACTGCACAGCTTGTGCCTTCCTCAGAAAGGGAACATTTGTCCTACAGTACATGCAGTACTTAAAGTGAGGTACCTACTGTCTCTCTCTTTAAATAACTGATCTGACAGTATGGTATTTTTCTGAAAAGAATAAGAGTAAAACATTCCCAAAGCTGGTAAGAGTCCACAAATTTCAAACTGCCTGGTGAAATGGTTGAGTTGGTTTTGCTATGTTTATCCTTGATTTGCTTATTGGTCCATGTGCTTGTCATCATACACAATGGAATAAAGGGCATTTCTGTGCCATTAGGCTTGGAAGAAGTTAGATACACTAAGAGATATGCTAAATAGAAGGTAGCCTCTGAAGTACTATGATTGGCTAACTTACTGTGGTTAGGGAACAGTTAAAAATATATCATGAAGGACTTGATTTTTGTTTTTCATTGCATAAAATATTTTTCTGAGGAAAGTGCGTGGATGAAAGAACAAAAAAAAAAATCAGTAAGCTGTTGCTCATTAAGACGTGACATGAAATGTAGATGGATTTATGGTGGACTGCCCAGTAGCCAAGACCTGCCTATGCACCTATGGTTTACTTTTTGGAAATGGTTGCCTTTTTGACAGCACTGTGGTTGAAACTAGAGGTGAGCATCAGGTGTTTTGTCCCCTTTGTTGCAGGTGTTTATGCTTCATATGAAAACCTTACTTGTTTACCCTGAAGGCTTACCATGTAGCTCTGCCTCCCTTTTGCTCGTCAGGTGTAGAAGGACAGCAATGCACAAGGAAATCAGACCCTAGCAGTGAAGAATGAAGAGTGCATAGGTAGTAGGTCAAAATTAGGTTAACTTGAACTGTGGGACTATGGCAGCAAATCTGAAAAGGTGAAACCTGGTCTGTGCAAATCAGTTTTTGAAGTCTTTGGCAGCAAATGTAAGGTTTGGCTCTTCCCTTGCTTAAGTTGGCTACTAAGATCCATTCAGTATTTGTATTCCTGCAGCACTCTCTTGCCAGCGCCTACTTTTTGCTTAGGTTGCATGTGGTGTGAAACTGAACAACTTTGCAGAATAAACGGTTTGGCTCATATGCTTCTGTATTGCAGGCTTTGATACTCAAGCCAGAGGTGTACATCGCTTGTAATCTGTGCAAGTTCAACTGTGATCAAACTGAAAAGTGTCGAGGGTTGTGTCAGTCAGTGTAATGTTAACAGTAGTTTGAAGCTAGTGTATGATGTATTTCTGGGAGATTTTTTTGTGAAGCATAAAAAATTTGAGTAGAATAAATGGAAAATGCAGCATAGTTACAATGTGGACTCCAGCTCTCAGCGAATTAGGTCTCTGTCAAAATTATGTTAATTTTGTCTCAGGTTAAATTTAGGCTGCATATTAGGCACTGTTAAAAAGTTGCTGTTTGCAAATACTGTAATAGCAATGTCTACTTACAGTCTGAGATTTTTGCCTGGTTTTAAAATAAGAAGTCACTATTGGCTTTTGTTGGCAGTGGTTTTTAGGCATACCCATAAAGTGTTCCTTTTTAATATAACGTGAAAGGGGTGTACTGTCATAGTTCAAGCTTAGCGCTAGAAGGCAGAAACTCCTGAACTCCGGTCCTAAATCTGATTCAGTTCCCTCTGACACTGAATGAACAATTACAAAAGTTGGAATTGCTGTCTAATCAGCTTGAAAAGCCTTTGGTGCTACATCTCTGTCTAGCTTGGTTAATGGTTACTGGAATGCAGGCTTCGCTGTGGCGTCCCTGCAATAGTTGATGGCTAAGAGATGGAGGTTTTCTAAAGCATCTGCAGTAATTTATTTATTTTTTAAAACTAAACTTCTAACTAGCTTTGAAGCAATTTATTCCCTAAAATCACATAATCTTACAGATAGCCCTGGTTGAAGAAAGTCTATGACATAGGTACTATTTGGTACCCAGAAGGTTTTAAACTTACTCTGACACGCAGCTAGTGAGAACTAGCTTTCTGCTAGAAACTGACTTTGGCAGTCTTTAGCAGGGGATCTCTCTCACTCTGCAAAGTGAACCAGATACAAAGGTGATTTCAGCAATTACGAATTACAAGCAGGCTTTCACTAACATTTCTTTTTCATTTTGAAAAATTAATCTAGTTGATAACTTGTGTACCAGCTTTCAGACAGGTGGAGAATTAATTGAAGTAATGACAGGCATAGCTGGGCTAGTAAAACGGTAACAATCAAATCAGTACTTTACTTATATATGCCATTTTTTACAGCCTTTGTGTTAATCAGTTTTCAGAGACATAAGTAAAGATTCCAGCAGAACTGACCATTTGTTGAGCTTTGATACAGTAAGTTTTAGCCTGACACACTTCAAAATTGCTGAGATTCAAATATCTCCTCAAAGCAAGAAATGTAGTGTGTTGTACAGTTCTTAATTTCTCTCTCTCTGTTTTTGTATGCCAGGATACCAGGAAAAGATATAATTAATGAAAGAGTTGGTTTAAATTAGACTTTATGTGGTTGCGTGGGGACAAGGAAAGGCACTAGAGAATGTCTTACCAGAATCACTATAGCAACAGCTCACCCCATCATTCTCCGTGTTTTCCTCAGCCTATGATACTCTCTATTCAATCACTAGATTATTAATGGCATTTATATTCAAAACTAGTCATTGCAACTGTAAGCCCAGAAGTATTTTTAACAGAGAGAAATTCTAGGAGCTGTGTCCTTTACAGTCAATAGTTTGGGAAAATGTTGGGCTTTTTATTCTTGTTGTTGTTATTATGACAAGACTTTTTCTTGTTAACTCTTGCCCTTTGAGTGAATTTCAGCTTTACGGTGAAAGTGGTACAGATTCTTTATGTGTGTGAGAAGAAAAATCTGATTTTCCTGCCTGTCTTTTCCAAAAGGGGTGGGAGAGGTGAAGGATGTTGGGTAACAAGACACTCTGTTATCCCGGGAGAAGGAGAAAAATAGAAGTGCTATATGGAAGTGTCTGTATATTTGGTTTCTGTCATTGGGGACATATCTCTAAGCAACACAAAGTGAAGCAAATCTCCCGTGCTGTTCACCTCATCATTCTGTCTTGACCATAAAGGAGTAAAGCCAAAAAGGGGCGTTGCTTGTTTCATAGTTTGCATTTGAAATAAAACTTCTGAGTGTTGATAAAATGGCCCGGTTTTATTTTCTGCATGAAACTAAACTGGGCACCACCACCTTTTCTTGGTAGCAGTATTTGTACCATCACAATATTCTTTTCTCTACTGGTCACACTGGGGATACCCAAATGGCCAGTTTTAGCTTTAGTGAGCTAGCTGGCGACCTTCCCTTTAACCTGTCTTCTTTAAATAGTATGTTTAGAACAAGGAACCATGTTGATACTGGATTTTTAAATGTTAAGTCCTTTAGTTTCTAGCTAGACAAGGCCTGTGACTGATGTCCTATTATGTCAAGTTGAGGCATACAGAGCACCTTCAACCAAACTGATACAGAAGAAATCTTAACTCATGTTCTTTGGAGCAGTGAAGTTCCATTGGTGTCCTGCCGGGGAGTGCATAGTTCTGGAGTATTTTGAATCTACACGGCTACAGGAGCTTTTTAGGAAACACATTTAACAGCCTGGAAGAGTTTTCCCAGGGACAAAGAGTGTACTGAGAAGCAATATGTTGTTTGAGCCTGGGCTTTGCTTTTTCAGTCTGGTTATGCACTAATCAGTATAAAGGTTGAAGGCATTCAAGGTGAGCCTGTGGGATACTTAAGTTGATCGAGTTGTCTGAAGGGTTCCTCCTCTCTGTGCTTTGCAAATGATTCTAGAGGAGCTAAAGGCTGCATGGTGTAGCCTGGTGGCAGAAGGTTGGAAGTGCTGCTTCGCTGCAGTTCTGTTATGTTCACTGCATGTCAATAAGGGACAGATAAATAAATCAGTTACTTTTCAGAGCCAGGAATCCCAATAAATTCCTTCAGACTTTGCTGTAGGCTCTGGATCTGTTGCTGTTACTGTTTCTTTTGTGGTGGTTCTTATGTCTATTTATGTATAAGCAAAGCATTTCTTTTGTGCTGCTGTAATATGTTGTTTTGAAATTTATAACATTTATCTAGGATTTTGCAACTATTTGATGATACTATTTTTTCTTTTTAATATAAGGCTGTTCCTTCTGTTTTACTCACAAAGGTGCCTTAAATCCATCAAAAGGAAGAAGAGCATTTAGTGATATAAGAGGTTGACAACAATGGGCAGAAATGCTTGTTGTATCAGAAATTCAGCTTGTCATTTGTTAATCAACGCTAATAACTGGCTGTCAAAGTAGCTAGGTCAGTAAAGGGTAAACAAGATCCTAGCGGCTGTATGGTTGATTGCTGTATGTGATAGTCATTGTTAGAAAGACTTTGCAAAGATGAGCTTTCTGTGCAGGATTGTGGTTTTGAGCAATGCAATAGCTACTCTGAGACTGCTGAATGGTGAATTCTGTCCCTGCAGTTGGTAGGAGAAGGTGGTTACCAGGCTGATATTCTGAGACTTCCTAAATGACTGCATAGTATGTACTTCTACCCAAAATATCTCCTCTCCCAGATCTGGTCCTTTTACCAAGCTTAAGGGTTAAGAAACAGGTAAACCTGTGACATCGGGGTGGACAGAAATGAAAGCTGAATGTGGTATAACTGGAAAGCAAGACTTGATACTAAAAATATTCTTTCAAGTCTCCTGTTCAGCCTTGATGTTTGACTATGCTTCTGTATCGTTTGTCCATATCTAAAACTTGATCATTTAGGCCTGTTTTGAGGCCGCATTCATCAGTGTTGTTAGAGCTCTGTGCAACTCCTGAACAAAAGATGCTGTGCAAGAAATAATGCATTCATGTGGAGGTGGAGCGAGCCTAATTTGGAAGAATTAATTTTATGTTCAAAGCAATCAAGAGCTAAATTAGTTTAAAATCAAAGATCAGGGAAAGTCAATAAAAATCAAAACAGAATAAGGGCTGAATGTGAGCTTTCTTCAGGGAGTCCGCAAACTGCTTCTCTTCTTGTGTAAGAGTACAATTCTGCCTCAGCATTAGACTATCCTCTGTTATAGTTGACTCATCTATTTTTTTAAATCTGTCCTGTTACTGCTCTTGATAATTGATTTCTTACACTACGTATGCTAGTTCAGTGTTTTATTTCAACACAAAAGGGAAGTGTTCCCTCTGTTTCACTTGAGCGTAGGCAGTTAATGCATGAGGTATTTCCTATAGGACTGATACGTTTATACGGTGAATTTTTAAAAGGATGCATACAAAGAAGGGTGTAGGCTACGATGCAGGCAAAGAAGAGATGGAAAAATAAAGTTTTGTCCATGTTTAAAAGGAAATTTCAATCAACAAAGATTTTTTTCAGGGCTGTTGCCTTTGACACTGACACGTGAGCAATGCCTCTGGGTCCATTTAAAATGCAGACAATTTTTCCCAAGGCCTGTGGCTTGAAATGACAAACAAAGGGAGAGTTTGGGGTGACGTTTCCTCAGCCTTCCAGTTTCTAAGCTAAGCCTGCCTGGAATCCATTTGGTCATTATGCACTGCAGCTTAAAAAATGTGCCTAGGAAGAAAAAACATGGCATTGCCAAGGAGCTTCACAGCCCTGTATGACTTGTGTAAAATGTGGAGTGGCTTTGGATTCATTCCATTGAGAAGGCTTATTCCTGGCTCGCAGAGACTTTTCTTACGATACTTACTCATTTTAAGTCTCCTGCATTTTGCTTCAGGACTTTTTAGAATTTTAAGTGGATGAGAAGAAATCTGGCACTGTCCCCTCCTGATTAAAGCAAATGAACATGCAAACCCTTATTTCTGTCTAGTTCTAAAAGAAGTAAGAGAGATCTGAAGTATAGGTGGAAGAAATTTGTTACAGTGACTGTCACTAGGTAGGTTCCTTCCTTCCTGGACTAGATCCTACAAGGGGACTAGCAACATATGAAATCTTTTTGGTTTTAACTCTGAGGAAAGCACAATAACACATCTAAATGATGTATATTAGAAATAATGAAAGAACGGAGATTGCTCAGTGTCCTTCTGTTGTTACTTCCTCCACATCCTTGCAATGTGGCAGAAGATGGTACAGGAATCTCTAAAGCGTACAGCATCTCTGAAACAGAGATGAACATTGTAGTACAAGACATTTTATTTAAGGAATTGTTTTATGTATGGTAATGCACAATTAGCAAAGCAAAATGCAGGTGAAATTTAGGAAGTCTTGAAGGAATCTGGAGGCTTAAGAGATCATACAGTTCTGTGCACTGGGTGTGTAGATCATTATCAAATACTTTCTCATTAGGTCAGATGAAGATGGAGAAAGGAAGGGGACTCTTCTTCCTGTTTCCCAGATAGGGAAAAAAGAAAAAATAGGGTATTATACAAGGATAGCCTCTGGCAGTACGAGGACCCTTAAGAAAGCCACAGGGTATAAAATGGGAGCTTCTGATCAGCCTAGCAAAGAATTAGAACAGATCTGCTGAGCTGGCTTTCCCTCCATACAGCAGAGCTGTTCCTGGTAGTATATTACTTCTGTAGCACTTGCTCTTCTGTAATCCAGCAAATTTTCCTTCGTCATCTTCTTCATTTGTGACTGCCCCCAAAGCAATGAACTCCCCTCTACCAAATCTGGGTGAAAGAATACAGTCCAGCATCTTGGTGCTTCTGTTTGCTCTCAGGGTTGCTGTATTACTTCCCTTGAGAATACAAGCTATGTGAAAGCAGCACTAGAGTGCATCACCACTTGATGGCACCAAACAAGTATGAAAGACCATTTAAAATAAATAAAGAAAGAAGGGAAGCAACTCGGCTTTTCTGCACTGTGGCAGGGCACCAATAGAAGTAAGTCATGCTTGCTGTATTAGTAGGATACTCCATAAAGCACACTCAGTATCTAATAAACTTTTCCATTGTTCAGTTACTTTAACACAGCGTGAGTACTTCAGCACTGTTGTAAATAATGAGCAACAGGGCCTTGTGCAGGAAATTAGTAAACTAAAAATGTATTCTTAGCCCAATGTGCTGACCAGTTTGTGAGCAAGAGAGAGTGTGCGCTTGCTTGGCTAAAAATGTTCTGGTTGCCTTGTGCTGAGGCTGTACACTCACTGTATCTCTTCCAAGTTATAATTTTGCAAGTACAAAGCAATGGTTTAATGAAAATCAAGTTTCTGGACTGCATCATTCGAACAATTTTCCAAAATAAGGGGAATTGTAGTACTATTGCACTGTATGCTGTTAGATTCACAATGACCTTGAATGACCTTGAATTTCAGGACCTCCTTGTCTTACAGATACTTCTCTTGTCCTTGTGGGGACAGATGTTCTCAGTTCAATGACTAGAAGGATGACCATATTGATTCTTCAGTAATTAATATTAAAGTGTACCAACAGGGAGCTCCCCCAATACTGTTATGGATGCTTCTCCTTGTCTTTTCTGAACGCATTATAAGAATCTTGTGCTTCTCAGGTTTTTATTAGTTCTCAGAAAAATGAGTTTCAGCAGCAGACATCTGCAAGATAACATCCTGGTCTTTCCATTAAACACACAGCAATTGCTAGAGGCTTCCTTTATTTAATTCACTCTGAATCCTCTGCTTTCTGTAGTTTTAGATTCCTTCTGTCTTTTCATCTGTCCCTGAACATATTGCCTTGCTTAATTATATCCTGTTTTGTGTTTCGTGGAGAAGGAGAAAGGAGGAGGATGTTGATGCTTGTCAAAATGACCAGCGATCTCCCCTTTTCCCCGATTCCCTTTCAAATAAAAATGTCTGCCACAACTTTTGGTTAGTTTGTCTAGGTTAGCTGTAAAAACAGATACTCTGTTGGCTTCCCTTCTCAGCTAGTAAAATAGAGACAGAGCTCATCCCAACATTATATGGATCAGAAACAATTAAAGATTGCAGCGTACCTCCTTCCCTTTCACTTCCAATTCTCCTTCTACCACATCATGTATTAATGGAAGTGTGTAGTGTTGAGGGATCATGTACCCACATATGTATTGCATTCTTGTTGACGTGGAGACAGAAAAATTTTGGCACCAGTCCCTTCACTCTCAGGCAACTGTTTTGTAATTAATTATTAGAATTAACTAGAAAATTCTTTGGCTGCGAAGCTGTTTGCTTTTTATTTGCATAGTACCTAGCACAGTGGAGACCTGGTCCAAACATAAAGATCCTAATAGTAACATACAGTGATTATATCTGATAGGTCCTGTGGTTGTCCATACACAGACACTCAAATCAGTGCCTGCCCTACAAAGCTCATGCAAAGACTTTTTTTAAAAGAGTTTTTGTAACATGCCTCTGAATTTGTGCATATCAATTCAAAAAACTTCTGTTGATTGAGGATCAGTTTCATCCTGTTTCTAGACCTTATTGCATCCCTGTTAGGCCTTTTACTGTCCAAGCGCAATTTGACTCTGAAACCTAGAAACATTTCATTATTACAGTAGGCTGTAGCATTCCCAAGGTGCAGGAGTTATTGGAGTGCTCCCTTTGTGGTGTACTCAAGAGAATAAATACAGCTCTGCAAAAAGGTGAATATTCAAACCCATTAAAACCTTTGGGGTTTTTTGTTGTTGTTTTTTTTTTTAAATGTTTGCTTCCCTCCTGTGTAACTAAATAGTAGGAAGGATGCCAAAGATTGTATCAAAAGAAAGGCCTAAGTCTTTGAGAGCATCAGTGTCGTCTTCTTATAAGACAAGTCAGTTGTTTTCCACTTGTGAAACAATATTAACCATTTAATGAAGCAACTTTAAAAGATGCTGGCAGCTTTATTGCTGGGTGCTGCTGTTGCACTCTGACCCATCTTTAATGGCTGGTGAAACAATCTGTAGCAATTAGATAATTGTTTCATCAAAATATGATTAAATCCAAATGCCTGTAATTGATGCTTGCTGTAAGCTTTATTGAAACAGGACTTTAATGAAAGCAAATACACGTTCTTGCTGTTCCCAATATTTGAACTCCAGAGGGAAGAAAATGGAAAGCAATTGGAGCAACAAAATGGATGTTTGTAATTTAATATTCAAAGCATGCTTTTCTTTTTCTGTTAAATTCTAATTTAATGGGGAGATTTCGTGTGCCACTTACAAAACTGTATATTTAGACTTTGTGTAGTTGTTTAGTTCTGCTTTTGGCATGGATGTCTTCTGCATTCTGAAGGCTCTCTAGGCTGCAGTACTTTTCCAGGTTTGGTCATCTGTGTAGCCCTCAGCTGTGGGATGCAATACGCAGAGATTCAGTGAGGAGGAAAGAGAGTTGGTGGCCACATTAATCTGATAAATGTTCTGGAAGCATGCTCACTCAGATGGAAGAGCCAACCCTGCCTCTAAATGGTGCTGCAGCTTGGCTTGAGGCTGCAAGCATCTGCACATGAGCCCAGCTCAGTCATCAGTGTTTTCTACAGGAAGTGGCAGTCACTCCTGTGCTGGGGACTGAGCCCATTTTTCATACGTACAATTTGAATTGAGAAAGGTTGCGTGCATCTCTTCACACTGGGCTGTGAAATTCAGCCCAGGACTAAGGCAGCAGCTCCTACCACTGAACTCAATTGGGTTTTGAGTCTTTGCCAAAGGGAAAGTCCCCTATGCTTTCTGTCACCACTTCTCCAAATACAGAGCAAAGTGTATATATCTGAATAACGATGAAATAAAAGAGCCTGAACTTAAAAGTATTTAATTTTACAAATTGATAGAGCACTGGAGTAGGTTGCCTAGGAAGACTGCTGAAGCCATGGCACGAGGCGTCTCAGAACAGGTTAGAGAAACATCTGTTTGGAACAAGGCAGCTGGTGCGGGAGGGCACAGGAGGGCTGTCCAGCAGTTTCCCCTTGCATGAGGCATGCCTCACTGATAAAGCATTTCTAAAGCAAATGAAGCCTGCAGCAGCCCAGGGATGGCCTGTGCTGAGGCACAGTGAGTTCTTAAGTGGTTGAAGTTAGACATGAATTAGAGAGGGTAGAAGACACCAGATAACACAAGCTCCAAAGGTTCAGACCCAGCTGTATTTTGGTGTAACTCTGATACTTGCTGATTTCATCAGTCATGGACTGGTGTTGCTCTTTGACTAGATCAGAAGGACAAGGTTAAAAAGTACCATAGTGTTTATAGCAATCTCAGTTGGCCTGCATAAATATACCAAGCTATTATTTTATGGTGTTCATCTTTTCAGGGGAAAACCAGTAGGCTTTCTGGAAAGTGAGATGTTTAAAATATTATGCATTTGTGAAAAGGTCAGATTCCCCCTTCGTACACACTGTTAAAGTGTATCAAAATTTGTTTCTCTTACTTGAAAGCACTAGCTGGAGCTCTTTGAAGAGCAATGCTTTACTGCAAAGTCAAATACAGACAGATTTATATTTAAGATCATGGAAGATGAGGGTTCTGAAACTCATAGTTTGTTGATTACAGAATTTGTTTCTGTGATAACCAGGAGTTGTGTTGTCACTTGGACCATTTATCATCCTTTAGGTTTCGGCATAGTCCAAATTGCTGGTACTTGAGAGACTGGACCATCCACAGCTGGATCAGACAGTGCTTAAAATATGGTGCACAAGACAAAGTCTTATACACGTTAAAAAACAAGGTAAGTTTTTACAATGAAAAGCCATGAATATATTTGGTCAGCTTTTTGAGGTAAGTGTGGCTTACCTGGAATTCCTATTGCAGCCAGGTCCTGTAGGCTGTGGTTTTAAGTTTAGATATTTCTTTGTCAAAACAAAAATTAATGTTGCACTTGAATTTTAGGTAAAGCTCTTTACAGCTTCAATTTCCTCTTCTTTCCCAGGAAGCTTTTTGTTTTTAAACAGTGTTGGTGTCCAAAACATGCTAGATGCAGGAGAGGCATAAAAACCTGATAGGCAATGCCCCTCCGGGTCCCGAAGACTCAGATAAAACACCAACACAAATCCAGTACATCAAAAGTTAGAAAGCCTACATCACAGGAGTCATGCTAATCTCCTTGTGTTGCTTGACTAACTGTCACATTGCAGCAGTGTGCAATGCAATGGTTCTGATCTTTCTGATACCTGCAGCGCTGTGCTCGGAAAGATTTGAACAGCAGATTTTCACACTGATAGGGTTTTTTTTTCCTTCTTCAGGTTCAGTATGGAATTTTCCCAGATAATTTTACATTCAATATTTTGTTGGATTGTTTTATAAAGCAGAAGAAATATGAAGGTAAGAAAATACGTACCAATTATTTATCCTTCGTTGCATGTTCTTATATCTGCAGAGCCTTTCTTTGAACTAAAAACTTTGAGCCATATTTTCTCTGAAGTCACCTTAAAAACATGCCTTCTCCTTCCTTTAAACTACTTCTTTGCATGTTTATATCTCATTTCTGTTGGGGTTTTATTCATTATATAATTTTGAAACGTGCAATTCACAGCTTCTACTGTGATTAATCCCATTCCAAATGTAAACCAACTTGTCCAGTTTTTACAAGTCTGACTTACATGCTGACGACAACGTAGGAATTATTAGTGACAATTAGAGTGTTATAAGAATCGAAATGCATGTTGGTAGAGTTCATCTTACCTACATTTAGCTATTCAAAAAGCTACATGTCTAAACTGTTTGTCTAGACTTTCTGTCACTGGAGAGAGCCAGCATGCTGAATTGCCATGTTGAGGTGGCTGTCTTTCACAATTGATTGTTTAAGTGTTGAGATTAATAATCATGTCATGTTTGATTACAAATATTTAAGATTTTCATTTCACTGCAGGTTTTCTGGTACTGTAGACTTGCAGTGAGCTTTTCTTTGGATCACCCTCTTGTAAAACAAATAACTGAAAGGGACAGTACAATTGCAGGACTTGTCTATAGCTTTTATCACGAAGGTTTTGCGAAATGGCAAATTAATACATATATTTATTTTATTTTGATAGTCCCCTTATCTGTGAATTCCCCCTTATTCCATTCATATCTCTTTTCTGTGACAGGCCCTTTTGTTTAATAAAATGTCCTTCCTCACAGGGAGTGTCACTGGAACTCCCTGTGGAGCTCCTCCAGAGCACTGTTTGCTGAATACAGTGAGTGCGGTGGGTGGTCTGTGACAACATTTCTGCTCCACTGTACTGCCCTGTCACCTTAAGGGCAGTGAATTTAAGTCAGTCTTCTCTTGTTTGTAATCTAAACACAAGAACAAAGTTGTCATTTTTAGAGATTTTTTTAAAAAATGTTAATGATTGAAGGGCTGAACAAAGAAGAGCCAATTGAAGAGTGTAGAGCTGAGTTTGGAAAGCTCCTTTGCTGTGGTATCATGCTATTCAACCCATTCTTCCCTCTTGCAGTGTGTTTGAATAACCCAAGTGAGTAAGACAAATTCTATATTACTAGTCATAAGAAATCTTTAACTTTTCCGCTAGCTACTTCAAAACATATTACAGCAATAAAGCATCAGTGAACGTGAGTGGGTGCGAAAGGGAGCTGTTGAAATCTGCACTTGCTGATTACGTATTGTTTTCCTCCTTAGATGCTATGTCAGTAGTAACAGAGATCATGCTGCAAGAAAGTTTTGATGAATTCTCAACACAGCTTCTTTCTCTCTATGTTTCATACCAGTACTTGGCAACCAAGTCAGAATATACGGTAAGCTGACCACACTCAAAATGATACACAAAGCCTCTGTTTCTAAGTGTCATGGTGCAGTCAGTTGGGCATTCAGTCTTGAATATATTTTATTTCCCCTAAGTTTACCTGGAAAAAATAAATACTCCTTTTTTTTTTTCTTTATTATTACAACTGCAGAAGAAAGAAAAAAGAAACAACAAAATATGAAAGCCATCAAATAACTTGTCACCTCTTTTGCTCCTTTGTCTGAAAGGGAAAGTGTGTTGGGATTTTCAGATGTAATGTATGCCCATTGTAAGGTTATGAAATGACAGTTCAGTTCAGTTCAGAGAGAGCTCTATCAGTTAACACAAAAAACCTGTGTCACCTATTGTATAGGACCCTGTTAAGGTGAGTATTCCTCACCATTAGAGCTTGGTAATGGTGATGTTGCAGAATTATAAAGCATTTTCACTAGGATTTTTACTATCCCATTTGGCTTTGGGTGTATTGTTTCTAGTATGTATTTGTTTTAAAACTAAATTTGTTACATCTCTCCTGTCTCCAAGGATTAGGGGTTTCTTATTCACATCTTGCTTGCTTAAGGCCAACAGGACAGTTCAGGCTCTTGGAACAGGCGTTATTCTACCTTTGCAGAAGGGTCTCAGTTAGGTATCAGCAAAGGGCCCTGCCATGTCCATCACTTCAGGCAGGTACTTTTCATGTAGTTTGGCACAAGCCTTCAGTAGCATGTTATCCATAAGGAAAATGCTTGAAGCCTCCATTTGTCTTACATGAAGCATCTTCCAAAATGCATATTACAGGTGCCTTAAGGTTTTACTCAATTGGATTGTAATTTCAGTTTTCACTGTAGAAAACAGATGTGCATTTGCCCTGTTCTGTATTCTTCTTCATTCCCCAGGAGTCAAGTATGCTTGATCACTTGTATACGAAAAGCAGAGGGACCAAAATCTGATTTTCCCTTTGTGTTTGTCCATGTTTGTGTATCCTCAGTGCAAAGACAAGCACTTGTCAGTATGTGTAGCATTTTCATGAAAGCTGAATATGCAAGCAAGGGTGGTATGGTCATATGACACACTTAAGGGCAAGTGTATTTATATAGCTGTGACTTGCTTAATATGCATTTTGAAATAACCCCATCCAAAGACAGCAATAAGCCATATTTTTATATGTATACACCATACAGAGTACCACTGAACACCTCATAATGCTCAGTACCAATTTTCTGTGTTTGATTTAAGAAGTGGGGATAGACAGAGTTGTGAGATCTGCTCAGCTACTCCTAAAAATCCCATTCCCTTTTCCCAAGGTGTGAGACAGGTCAGCCAGTGTCCTGTTGCACACAGGCCCTTGACCATAGCTTAGGGTCCAGCAGCCTGATGAAATGGTTTTTAACTTTGAGAGCTGAATCTTGGGCAATCTAACTGTGTTAGTCCTTAGTGTGTGCAGCATTGGTGATAGAGAGCTTCCATTTTTCTGCTGTTCTAAACACCACTGAAAGCCTAAGTGGTCTTGGCTCTCCCCAGAAAGTTTCCTCCTTGACTGCTGCAGACAATCAGTATAATTGATACCTTCCACTGCAAAGGTGTTAACTTTAAGTTCTTGCAGTTCCTCCAGCTCTTGGAGCCAGATGGGCTAGCTCCCAAAGAACCTAGACCACTAAAAGCCCTGTTCTTTCCGGTTACATTTGATTTTCCTGTAACATTCAGCTGGAGTGCTGAATCCAGCACGAAACAGCCCTGTCTCCTTGTATCCCTTTTCTGGGTCAGGCAAATACCTTGCCTGGCTGTCAGGTGACAGTATTTTGTGTCGGACAGTAACATGCAAATCCTTGTAGCACCTGAATGGAGACACAAAAAAATGCCATACCTTGAAAAGACATCTCTAAATAATGCATTAAACCAGAAGGTAGAACCTTTGTGCTTTTTAAGACTCAGTGTACCTCAGGGAATTTTTCAGAAGGCTTCTTCCTTTCTCCAGGTTTTTTTTTTTTTTCAGGTCGTAAGGTAATAGACAAGACAGTGAAGTACCGTGCCACAAACCCCATGTGTTATAGTCAGAATTCCTCCAATCTATTGCCTTTTATAGCTTCCTTTTCCTCATTTTCTTAGCAATGGGAGTTGTTCACCTCCTTTCACTTGCAGTAAAGAGACATTTATCATTGATGTTTGTGCTTCTCTGGTCTTGAAAAATGTACTGTACTATCCCATAGCAAAACAAAATTCACAGTACTCTTGTGGTTTTAATGTACTTACTGATTGGGTGCCCTTCTTTAGCCATCACTGGTGGTCTGGCTCAGACATCTGGTACTTCTCTGTAGCTGGAGAGACAGCTGTACTTTTAATCCTGGGGCATACAGTGGTCTTGGTGAGTTGCATATGTTCTTTTCACAGTGCAGATTTTGGACTCAGAGCAACACATTAGCAGCATATTCTTCTCTCAGCATTTTCCTATTCCAGTGAGGGATAGTGGAGCATGTATCTTACCACATACTTAAAAGAAGGCTGCTCTAGTACACATGCCATGTAATTTTTTTCTTCAGCAATGTTAGCCTGAAGCATGTGGTAGGACAGACAGGGAGGACAGAGCCAGTATAAATCAGTGCAACCCTCTGTCCTGAAGGAGGTGCGCTGATTGACTTCCATGGAAAATCTCAACCACTCACATTTTACTGTCTTCTGGAAAGAGAGGTGTTCCTCAGTATAATGTGTACTATTCCTCAGGATATACATACTGTAACTCTGAACATTAGACATGTTTAATGATTCTTTACTTTATTGCCAAGACATCTGATGAAAGCCACGTGTGCTGTCTTTGGCTGCTGCCGTTTTATGTTTGTGTTTGTCAAGGAACGCTTACTTAGTTTACATTATTTACAGTGGGAAGAGGAGAGAAATCTTGGAGCATCGCTAGTGCTTACAGGTCTAAAGCAAACAAACACTGTGGGTTTTAGCTCCCAGCTGTATGGCTATGCATTCCTTGGTAAGTTTTACCTCCCTCCCAGTCATCTTTTCTCTCTTGTCTTCAGTGGCTGAATTAAATTGGCATCTTTGCTTTATTAAAATGTAATCAAGGAGAAGGCTAAGAAAAAAAAAAGGCAAAACTAGCAGAAGGAACAATTTCAGAGTTAAGACCGAACCTGTTTTGTAAGCCTGGAGGCTAGTACTGATTTGAATGGTATGCCCTTTATCAGACAGCTTCAGAACCTCTTTTAGGGCTCCCTGCAGGTTTGGATTGGCAGCTGAAAGAAAGAAGATGTTCTTAAAGAACAGTAGAGTTGGTTTGTTTGTGGACCAATAAATGTAAAAAAAAAAAAAAAGTACAGAGTTCCTTCAGACAAATTTAAGGCTGTGGACAATAGACTCTTTTTCTAGTTAGTGAGCTTCTTAAAATAATCCTTAAACCTCAAGAAGTTTGCAGAACACAGCCTGAAAAACACTATGTTTAGAACATTTACTACTCGCTGTAAAGGTAATGTCTCTGTTGTGAACAGCGGATAGCAGTGCCTTTATCCTGTATCTGTTAAGGAGTCTTCACTGCTAATGATACACTACATTATTAAAGAGCAGTTAGATCAGAGTATATCCAGAATTGGAGGGAAGGGGAAGGGGGAATTAGGTAAGTAATTCTTGAATTTCCTCTAACCTTTAGAGGAATATAGTGCAAATAGGTTTTGTCCTTCTCTACAGTACGATTATTTACTTGAAAGTAATTATTTAATTTAAAATTTATGATTATGCAGTTGTTCCATTACGGCATTGTATTTTTATTCTAGAATTTATTGAGGGTAATAAAAAGTGGACTTGTTCTTAAAATGTGGCCTCAAAATACGATGTGTAGTGGCAGAGTTAGGATGCTGATTTGGATTTATCATGACTGTAAGACAAAAAACTAATTTTCAGTCAAAAAGGGGGGTAAATGTGAAAATTAATTTGAAAGCAGGATTCTCCATCGAGCTATGGTTTGCTGTTCAGTGGAGATACTGATACAAATAGGGACTTTGCCGTCCAGCTGGCATTCAGTTTGGAGTGTTTTTTATGTCATATAGATTGGTTGAGAGTGGCTGTATTTCAAAAATGCACTTCACTGTTGTCTGTGAGCAGTAGTACTAGTTCCATGACATTGACATTCAGTAGATCAAAAGCTATTTACTGTTATGTCACGTATTCCACAGTCTTGCCAACACTAATAGAACCAACCTCTGAGAGAGTGAAAGATGTCTACCGGCACAGAGTGGCCTCAAGCACCTTGGCTATTTTAATTTAGCCATAGTCCATGAGCTTTGTCTGTGCACTTATTACCTTGCCTTTCCTAAACTGTTCCCTTCCATGTAAAGAAGAGTAAGGTGTGTTTCAGAGTTTTGTGTCATTACAGCCAGAATGCAAATTAGATTGAGAGCTTGGATACAACTCTCGTAAGCTACACTGAAGTGGTATTATTTGTTACATTGACAATGACAAAATCAAAACCTTAGAGTGACAATCACGGTAAATTAGTACTCAGAAACTGCAACGTGATGTACATTTCCTCTGTTACGCTGGAGTTTCATGTTCAGTGATGCTGTGCATCAAAGGTCCTGCTAAAGTCAGTGAAGAGCTTGTTGCACAGAATGTCCTAAATCAAGAAGAAAATTTTTATTTTGGCAGTCTCCCATATTTCCTCTCAGGAAGCTCCAGCAGAAATAGGGGTGCTAAGCTGTATGGTTAGCCAGAGAGTGTACTGTAAATACTGTACAGTCTGCCCATAACACTTGTGTGAGTAGACCGTAAAGGCCACAGAGGTGAGTCCAGAGCCTCAGATTTAGTGTACACATGCTACACAGTCAGTCCCTGAAGGCTAAGGAGACATTTGTTTGAGATCTCTAGACATCCTCCACAGAGCTGCTGTTATGACTGCCAGACAGTGGGAAAACCTGACCACTTTTCCTCTTTTCAATCTGGACAAAATTTCTAGGTGAGGGTACATGTAATAGCCGTGAAGTTGGGCAAAAAGAAGGCACCTTAATAAAATAAGGTAATAGCAGTTCTGTCAGAGTAGCTTTGTAGAAGAGTGTGTTGTTTTTACTACAAAAGCCAAGACACTTGCTGTCACTTCTAAAAAACAGAGCCAATCCATAAGGATTCCATTAAGACTCAAGTGTTGAAGTACTAACGCTAAAGTATTTTTTTATCACAGGGAAAGTGGAGCTGAATAAAGGGCTAAGAGCTGTATACAATCTAATGCCACTGATGTGGACACCTGGATACTTGAATAGAGCCTTGCAAGTAATGGAGAATGTGGCTTCATTGTCAGGGGACAGCAAAATCTGCAAGGAAGCTGTAAGTATGAAGGCTATAACCTGTTGAACAGAGGGAATTTCATACAAGCCAGACTCCAGTAAAACCAGTGAATTCTGTGCCTTGCTAATGAGAAGAGGCTCAGCAATATTTCACAGGTCCTTAGAAGACAGGAGAAGTAGTAATGTTTAGAACAGAACCACTGCTTCAGTTGATAAGCCAGTGATCCTATCTACTGGCATGTCCTTAGGAATGAGTGTCTGTTATTGCCACAAATCATTTAAGTATGTTTCCTAAGCCTTCCCCTCCCTATAGAGACACCTGGGTCTCTGTCACAGGAAGCACATGTCTGTGGGGATGGGAAGACACCTTTGTTTCCCAAGCTTTTGAACTCAGAGACATGACTTCGTAGCTGTGAGGATGAAACATCAAATCTTGTTCCTCTCCTGGCTAATTCCATGTATTCTGTGCCCTCTGAGATGATGTCCTGAGTGATACTGGTCCAAAAATGGTACAGAGTGATTTCTAGAAGGATTGTAGTGCCCTCAGTTGGGGAGGATGGATAGATTCGGTCCATTTGTGAGGTCAGCACTGACTAAGGGACTTGGGGCTTAGGAGTGCTGTGGGGCATCAGGCTGATCCTGGAATCAGACAACTTAGGAGGAGTAACTTAGGAAACCACCACCACATGGGCTGGAGCATAGAAACAGCACTGAGGTCTCAGCTCCTCTTGGTACTCTTTCTGGAAGGTGTCTGTGGTGATGGGAATCTCCCTTTTGCTAGCACCACTACTAGGCTTGTAGTTTCTGCATTTCCCTTGACAAACAAAGGCCAGGGCACTGCTCAGCAGGTTCCCCTATGTATTGCTTCATGCTCAGAAGCAGCTCTGTGTAATACTGGACAGTGCAAGGAAGGAAGTGTCACATCTGCAACTTCCACCATTTTGAGTTACCTCTTCAGGTGTGTGGTTTTGGGATTTGTTCCTTACTCCCAGTCTGAAGAACTCAGCCTAATACACTTGTGATTCTTTCTGCTTACAAACCCTAGACAAATTAAGGAAGTCCTCAGCTTGCTCTGGGTTGTAGATGAACATCCTAGTGTTGAAACAAGGCTGCATCTGTCTGTGGTACAACAGGTCCATAGAAGATCCGATCCTTCTGTGTACGGATATTGTAAAAAATAGTAAACGCTAGTAATACCTAGCAATGCTTTCTTTGCAGAGACACTTTTTAGTTTGTTCAGTGAACAACTAAGAACTTACAAGGTTATTACTGGTTACTCACTAATGTTGCAAGTGTCTCTGTACAAACCCAGTAGTAGAGCCCAAAAAGCAATGACTGAGAGCACCACACAAACTCCCCTGAAGGGATACTTCGCCTCATTTGGATTTTAGGTAGCAGTATATAAACAATAGTGCAAGTCACATAAGTTTCACCAAGCTGAGGACCAAGATCAGGCCTGGATGGTTTGTTGTTATCAAAATAGTTTTTCTCTAATGCATTTTTGTGACCCAATGCAGAAGGGAAAACAAGGAAAATATGTTGGTCGATATCCTTATGTGGTGTGAAGTAATTACAGTGTATTGATTTGTATCATCTGGCCTTTTCTACCTAAATGCTCATTAAGATTTTCCTATTAAAATCCATACAAGATATTTTTAATTACTATTTCCAACTAAAATGCAGTATTCCTAAGGGTGAAGGACTAAGAGCACTGACCAGGTCAATATTGGGGTCAGTCAGCTTCCACTGAATTCAGCAGCAGATACAATGGAAACAATCTCAAGTGCCATAAATCCTTTTTTCCTGTAGTATCCTGGGCCTCTCTTGGGCAGGACCATTATGCATTTCTCATAAATCCGTATCACAGCACTGAGAAGTACAGGCCGTGTTATAAATCATTGTCCTTGCGTGCCTGCACAGTCAGAGTTACTTGATAAAGACATAGCCCTGGTTTTGTGAACTTGGTTCTTTTCCAAAATGTAGTATTTTCTGGCTGAATAAATTTCATTATCCAAAAGGGAAGTTTTCAAATTAACTTCTTTAACTGTGGAGTTTTGGTGTAAACATTTTCAAGTGATTTGCCCAATCATTATCAGTCACCAACTTTTCTTTCAGACTTTAGGCTTCATTCATTTCTGACTAGCAGGGTGTCTGATTTTCTCTCTGCCATGACTATCTTAACAACATAATAGAAATACTGTTTTAGTATTGCCCTATGTTGTTAACTGTGAACAAGCAAGACAAGTTTTGGTTTTTTCAGTTGTCTGAGAAAGTCTCTTAATGAGTGTATTTTGAAGCACAGTTATTATTTTACTGCTTACTTCATCCTGTTTTTCAGTACTGCTAGTTTAAAGATTACATTTCAGTGTCAAGAATGTTATTTCAAATAAGACTAACTTTTATTCTTTTAGCATTATATACTTGGCCTTTAGCAAGCATATATTCCTTTAGCAAGTTATATTCCTTTAGCATTGTATGCTAGGAAGATGAAACCGTAAGTATCAAAATCCCTTTTGCTTGGAGAAAGCATCACAGATTCAAAGGTTACGCAGAGTTATTTCATCCTACTGATAAACATTCAGAATTAGGATTCATGAAAGGATAACAGCTCTTTGCATTTGTGAAAGCTGAACTTTAAAATGCAGGCAACCTGCATCCAATAATTCCAGTTATGGAGATTATGTTATTCCCGAAACATCAGCAGCATCCATATAGCAGTTCCATGTTTTGTATCAGTAATACATACAGAAATGATTTACCAAGTCCCTTAGTGAAGCTAATGTGTTCATTTGATACAACTGCAATTAGATTAGGAGAGGATTGTTCTCTTACTACCTCAAAAGACAAAAGCATGAACAGAACAGAGGTGTCACAGATTAAAAATACACCTATACCAATATATTATATGCCTACATTAGCATTTTTCCTGTTAAATTATCAAACTAATGATAGGAATGAATGTTCTTTGCTGAACAGGTGATTTCCCTGCTTCTTTTCACCAAAGAGGTATTGAGATGATCTGTTAGAGATTATATTGGTCAAACGTTCCATAATAATACCTTATTTAGATGTATCTGTGATTGTGTATCATGCTAGTGCTGTTATCACCACTGTGACTACCATTTAGCGTTAGTATTTATGGCCAGATATCAGGCCAAGAGGAGACATTAGCCTAATGCCTGACAGCTCTGCAAATACCAGTCAGCATCTGAGTCATGGGGAGTTTTACTGTTGGCAGGGATTGGTGGAGTTGTTCTGTTGCAGAGATTTAATGTCCAACCTCAAAGGTCCAAAAGTACAGTATAAAATTCTTCCAAGAATAAGTCCCATTTCCTTGAAGAATTTGGTTTTCTTTTTATTATACACAGAAGTCATCTCAAAATACATTGTAACTGATGAAGTTGTTTGTAAACGTGACAGCAGTGTTACTCAGGTTGTATCTCTAAACTGTTAATGCTAACAAAGACAAATGTGATTGTTCAGATTGATGCTCTGGAGACCATTTTGCAGTCTGTCCTTGAAGCAAAACCTGGTCCAGAATCAGCTGAAGTCAAGGAATTAGAGCAGAAGTCACAGTGTGCAGAATCAGAAGAAACAGAGCAGTCTAAAGCACCTGAGTACTACAGCCGATTCAAGGTAAGAGGGTTTCATTTATCTAAATATTCTAAGCTGTAGTAGATCTCCATAATATGTACTAGAAAATATATATTCTGACTTATTATGGCTAGTAGACTGACACCCCTTCAGGGCATTAGGGGTCCTACCTGGCATTTTTGAAACTGATGTCACCTTGTATTTTCAATTCTTCAAAGAGGAAGCAGCAGCTTACAAAGACATAAATGCTCAAGGCCACTTGTCTTTTGTCTGCTGGGATTTTATCTTCACTTTTCATACATCAAAATGATAAATCCAATCCTGTTTGCGAAAGTGGTATGTCATTAGAGATCCATTATCTGACCTTGTGTGGGCTGTTGCTCATTAAAATAAATTGTAATAGGCATGAGACCATCCTGAATTTATTGTCCATTTGTGTTGATTAAGTAGGAACATTGCATCCTATACTTTCAGCCTGGGAATTAAGTAAGGCCTGTATTGCCTCCTTTTTATCTTTAGGTCATCATGCTGATGATAACAATATGAAACACAAACAGTTGTTCATTAGGGCACAGCTATATAATGAGTTCATTTTATTGTATTATCTCTGATTTGTGCTGTGGTAAAAATCAAATACCCCAGGTTGAAACTAATCTGGCTTATAGTTCCAGGAGCCATACTCTTTCCATAGCCCATCACTTTTCATTGTTGCTGTCATGACCTTGGACAGTTACTCTGGATACAGACTATTGTTGTTCTAAAGAAATTTCAGAAGTTAAAAGACTAGTTTCCAATGGTTTCACCTCACATACACACACCTTTGCTTTCTCTAATTTTTATTTACATAAATTATTTGCCACTAATCTTTAGATACTAAAATTGCTTTGTAGGCACTTAGAACTTTTTAATTAAAGTGTTTGGGAATCAGTGGGTGCTCAGCATGTGATAGTTCATGCCTGGATGAATTACAGTGAATTAGGTAAACACAAGTGCCCTTTGAAGGAGGGAGTGAGACATTTTTATGAGTCTGTCATTGTCTAGCTGTTGTCTAGCCTTGAAGAAAATTACGCAGTTTGCTCAAAACAAGGCCTAAATGTCAAATTGGGGACAGTTTAGTGCCAAGAGGGTAGTTTTCTTCTCACCTCAACCTTTCCACAAGTTCCATAATTAACCCCAGTTCAGGCATTCCCTGGTGTGGCAGTGAGTGCCCTGACTTTGAGCCAACAAACTGCAGTCCCAATGCTGAGCTCTAAGCTCTCGCCAGAAGAGTCTGACTGTAAGAAAGACATAGCCCTCCTGAAGTCTAGGCATCCAACAGTAATTTATATGTAAATAAGCCACAATTTCTAGTTGTCTGGATGAGAAAATGAACTCTCAAGTCAGAATGCCATTTCAGCTGAGCCTGAAAGAGCTCTCAGACTCTTCTCTCAAATCCGTTAGGCCAGCACCAGCCAGTCTTCCCAGCTGAACCCCTGGACACTTGTGGGCATAGTTCACAGAGCAGAGAAGTTCACTAGAAATCCGTACAAGCTTGAGGGAGGGTGTCAGCTCTGAAGCAACCTGGTGATGTTGTGCTGTCCCAGCACAGATCATCTGCCCCTCATGTGATGTAAACCCAACACAGGATTTGCACTTCTGCTGCTGAAAACACTTTGTTTGTGCTTTATCCAGTCCCGCATTAGCCAGCATGTCCCAGTCTTTCACCTTGAGCTCAAAACCAATTGCTTATGTCTCCTGCTTGCTCAGTTCTTTCACAAATCATACACCTGGCTATGTGAGGAAAAGCGTGTGGATTTGTTGCAGACATACAGTTCCTGTCTAGAACTGTAGCTTGTTCTGCATGGCTTTTATACACATACTTGGACTTCATGTCTCATACCAACCTTCAGAACAACGATTTGTGAAAGTACCTGAAAAAGCCACGTCAGCCTAACAGATACTGTGTGTGAGAGGCAGCACATCCTTCGCTTCCACTAAAACAAACAGGACTTGAGGGCATTTAGCTCTTTCCAGGTAAAGCCTTTAGAGCTGTAACTTAGACTCTCTGTCTGACATTGTCATTTGTGTTGTAATTACCTGTTTTCAGGTCTCGTATGCTGAGGCTCACAGTGTTCCTCAGGCAATTCCTTCCGTCTGTGTCAATGATCAGTGGGCAAGCATTAGTCACATAAATGCTGGGAACACCCTCTCTAAAAGCAGTGCTCCTTCTCTAACTGTCTGCATGCAGAGCCCTGGAGACTGCTTATAAAAATTAATGATTTAGCCACTTAAGAATGTGCCCTTTCGGTACCTGCAGGGCATAAGAGCCTGCTGCTCTCCTAAACTAGTTTCACTAATGTGTCTCAGCAGAGCGGGGAAGATTCCAGGAGTTCAGTGGTACCAGCAGTGGCTTAGGAGACAAGTCCTGCTAGCTTCCAGTTTGTGCCTTTCTGTATTTCAATTTCATACTGCTTAGGTTCAGTGCATAAACCCCTTTTTCAGTACATCCTTGGTAGTGCTTAGTAGGGAGAGTCTGAAGGATCTAAACCAGTTATGTTTAAACTGAATATCTAATCTGTAAACATGCGTATAGTTGTCAGGTTCCTTCCCCAGACCCAAGCTGTATGGTCTCTTCATGTTTCTCACTGATGCATTGCATACATACTGACATCTCAAACAAAACAGACGAATACTTCTAAATATTAGAGTACTGTTTTAGTCCATTAGCTTCAAAGCTGTTGGGTTTGTTTTCATTTTTTATCATAAAATGAGAAGACAAACAGCCAAATACCCAAGCCCCTCAGACCTACATGCATAGCATTTCAAAGAGTCTGTCTGCTGTCTGTCCAGTTCAAACCTTCAAGGGTCTGGCAAAACACAACAAAGCCGGTAGTTGTGTTGGCTAAGGCAGAGAGAAGTAGAGAGGCCTCAGAGGGGATATCAGAGTTTCCTGCGTAAGAACAAGGCAGACCCTCAAGACAGGAGCTGAGGGCCAGTGCCTTTGCAGGTTATTGCCAGTGTGGGCTGGGGTCAGAGGAACACTGTGCACCCGCGGCACAGTGTATAACCTTGCAGTCATAACTGGAAGTAGAAGTCCGGATATCTGCATGGCCCCAGAATTGCCATTTTGTTTGGAGGTGAATGATCCCCATATCTTCTTTCCGTCATCCTGCAATGCAAAACAATAGGCTTTATTCAAAGGGCCTGGGAAAGCAGCACGGATGTACCTTACCTTTCTTTAGGACACGTACTTACTTTAAATATTTCTGCAAGTGTTGGGCTCAGTAAAATGTTTTATTTAAAAGAAGAGTCAGGAAAATGTGTTGCTACCTAATGAGTGAGCAAGGGCTAAAGAATCTGCCAGTGCCATGTCATCTTTCTCCTCTAGGAGACTCCTTCTTGGTTGTGTATCTGCACTTTTAAGGCAATTAATCAGATTGTTAGTGAGCCATCAGGCTAAAGATTCCAGAAAGCCAGAAATAGTATCACTGGATGATTCATCATCTTAAATGAATTAACATTTTTATGCTGCATGAAATCTAGATAAGTAAAGCTCAAGAAAGAAATACTGCACAGTTTCTTACTGAAGCTCTGCTCTTAGTTTCAGTGTAGAATATCCCTGAAAAAATATCCCTTGCTTTAGTGCTATTGTACAGTCTGTGTAAGCATAGTCAAGCGTCAGATCACAGTAACTGTTGGGAAGAAAAATCATGGGAGTTACTTAGTATGCCATTAGCAAGAGAGCATTTAAAGTGATGTGCATCTGTTGAGAGGGATACTAATGCAGGCAGTGTGGAGCAAATTGTTCATTCGGTTTTGAGGTAAGGTGTTTAGATTATATTTATTATAGTTGACTGGTCAGCTGATCTTTGTTAATACCAGATAACTGAACTTGGAAAAATAAAGATAATTTCAATGGTTAATAAAAATGAAACTTCATTGGTTTAGATTTATTGCTCAAAAAAATTATTCTAGAGGTTAGAATTTCAAAAAATGGTACCAGCTACTAGAGTTGAAACACTTTGCCTGTATGGCCTGCCTAATAGTTAGATTCAAACAGCGATGTATTGGTTGTTAATAGTGATGTATTTTGTGGCTGACTATTTTGTGACTGACTGGCTCTCTCGTTCTCACTCCCCACCGAATGCCTTTTTATGACAGGAGCTGTGCTCTAAGCTGCATTCACTTGACAAGGTTGAATCTGAAAGCCTGTTAACCCTGACCACCCAACTTGTCAAGGAAAAGCTGCCAGCATGTGAAGTGGAAGACATTGCAAAACATGAGCAGAAGCTAAAGGAGTGGGAACAAGAACAAGCACTTCTCATTGAGAGAGAAACGGAATTGAGAGAAAAGGCTAAGCAGGAAATGGAAGCTAGGAAGCTAGCTGAAGCATCTGCTTAGCACTGGAACTCAAAGACTACTGTAATGGTACGCATTCCTCTGTCGTTGAACTGAAATGATCACCATTATTAATATTTCACTTCAATCCTGCTGCAAGTGTGACTATATGTGACTGCTATATGCAAATTAAACTTTTCCCATTTTGCCTGTTTGCTGAAGTAAAGCACATGTGGTTTAGAAGTCTTCACCCTGTATATGATATATTTTTCTCCTGCCATGAGCCAGGCAGGGGGTGGGATGGAGACAGCACAAAGAAACAAAGGCATAAGAAGAAGCTTGCCTGTGATGAAAGGTGTAGAGGGTGGAAGGAACAAAAGAAGAGGGAAGAATTTCAAACACAAGTTGTTTCAGTAGGAGTTTGTCACAGGAAAGAATGCCTTGGTTACTCTGAACTTCAGACACGAAGAGGATTAATGTATATTGATTGCTTTTTTCTTTCCCAACCCATCTGGAAAATTCAGGCTACTATATATGGAGTTGGGAGCCTAACTTTAGACTGTTTTTAAAACTACTTTTAAAGAATTTCAGCCTAGTGAGTTAGCGCTTGTACAGGCAGTCAGATGTGCCTTCCCTGTAAGGAAGTTAGAAATTTCTGACTTTCCTAGTGCTGCTCTGCTCCATTTTTAAGGTCAGTAGAGAAACACGCACAATCACCTCGGCACACACCCAGGAGCCTCAACTGCAGTGCAGTTTCCTTGTATATTCTGGGTGCTGTTTCATGGGGGTTTTGACCTAATTCTCTTCTTGTCTCAGCTGTGTACACGGTCGCATGCCCCATTCTTCAGATTGGTAAAACAATGTGGCTATTGGCACAAGGAAACAGCAAGGGAGGAAAGGATCTTAGTGCATTGCTTGTGGAATGCATCAGCATCCATCCCTGCTTACATTCCCTGTCATTGCTGAATCTCATCAGCTGCAGCCAGCGACTTTATGCAGCTCATGGCAGGGCAAGTTCATTGAAAACAGGAACACCCTAGCAACAGCCCTGCTGTATTGCTGCTTGTTATGGCAACACGTGTTGTCTCACTGTGCTTCACCACAGGGTCTGATAAGCATTTCCAGTTTTATCATGCACCTGTCTAGTCTTACAGTGGTAAAACTCACATCACAAACTCACTGTAAATCCAGTGAGAACATGCTGCGAATCTGCAAAGTGAACTTGTTTGAAGTGTAGGAAAGCATGCACCAAATACCTCTCTTATTCCCAGCAAATGCACTCAGAGCCTGATTGCTCTTTCACATCCAAGAACTTGACAGTAAGGTCCTTCACCTCGTCTTTTCAGCAAGTACCATAGTTTCTCCCGTACTGCAGTAGGAGAGTGCTGTCTCCGGGTTAAGTGGATGATTTTGTGGCTTGACTAACTAAATCAGCAGTGGGCTTTCTTGGGCAACTTTTCTCAAGTCTCTTGAAGTCTTTCTCCTCTTTCTTGGTCTAACTGCTTTCTGATTACTAGAAGTTAGGGAGCCTTAAGGGAGAGTAGGAGGCCAAACATGCTCTTAAAGACAATTTCCTTAGAAGTGGTGGCTTTAAAGAGGTCGTCACTCCTAGTCCAGCCACAGGAGAATGAAGCATCCCTTCCCTGACCACATACTTCAGTTCTTCAGTGTCAGAATATGGGCTGTATCTCCAAAGGTTTACAATCACTCCTGCATCCTGATTCCTTTCTCAGCTTGTCTCTACAGACACCGCCTCTCCCTTCTGGGATGTTCTCTACACCACCACAGTTTTAAGACCTTCCTTGCTGACACATGGCCTCTGGCCACTGCAGCTGCTGATCATGTTGCTTATGAGACACTATTTGGCTAGGCCACAGTGGGCACTGCCACATTGCTTCTTGTTTCTTGTTAGCATCTGTTTCTTGGCAGCACAAGGAGCCTGTCTCTGGCCCCACCTCCACCCTCCCTCACTCTCCTCGGTAGATGCACCAGGCTAATAATGCTAATTGAGCTCCAGCAAGCTGCCAGCTGCCATGCATGCCGCTCTCTCACAGAGCACGCTTCCCTTCCCCCACAACTAACCCCCGTTTCCATTTATTTAGACTTAAATATTACAGCAATAGGAGAAGAAAATCCTCTAAGCTCTGAGTAGCCTGTTAATGAATATTACAGGTTGCCTCCTTGCTTCAGGCTCTGTGGATTTGAATGCTTTTAGTCCACTTCAAAGCCTACAACCTTTCTCTGCCTTCTCCCGAATCTCCTCCCATATCCCCCTCTGCCCTTGGGAGAGTGGGGTTTCCCTGCCAAATGCTTTGCAGGCAGCAAAGCAGATTTCTGGGGCCAAGTAAAGGACACCAAACCCAAGACCTGCAGCAGAGGGTCCAAACCATTTGTGGCTTAAGGAGCCAAAAGTCTTGCCAAGCCCTCATTTATCTGTCCCCTCAGTATCATCCTGAGTGAGAAACCACTTCTGACACTTCCACCGGCTGAGCCACCTGCACACCACGGCCCTTCTTCCCTCTCTCTCATGCCCTAGCTGAGTATTTCTGTATGGTCCAGTAGCCTCCATCTTGCTTCTCCCCACCCCAGGTCTCGCCATTCTCTCACTCAATAGCAACCAGCTTCTGCCAACCCAATGTTTTCTTACCTAGCAAATCATCACATTTCCCACAAGCCTACCTGCACCTTCTTGAATTCTGCAGCAGTCCTTATCACTGCTTCCCCTTTGACCTGACCCTTGATCCCCTTTGAGTTCCTGCTGTATATCATCTCACATTTATTTCTTCCCCTTCTCCAAGGAGGCTGGCCATGTCTCTTTGCCCCACACCCCCATCTCAGACAGCGAAGTGCCCCTGGGTCTGTGGACAGCAAGCAGCCCAGGATACCAAACACTCGGGCACCCTGAGGTTTGAGGCCCCTGGACACAGCTCAGTCTCAAGAGGAGACTGGAAACATGAATTAGCAACTGAAGCTGGAGGGAAAGGAGGAAGGTACTCTCCTCCTTGGTGCTCTTTCCTACCTGCTAGCTTTGAGCAAGGTCAACAGTAAGACAGACAAATTGTGAGATGGGGTAATTCACAGACCAACGCTGTTCAGGCATGTGCTCAGCTTCCTAAGGGAGACAGCAATGGTAGCTGTTCACCACAAATGCAGCAGCATGAAAAATCGAGAGTATCAACTAACTCAGCTTGACTTACCTGCTTTTCTCCTTCCCACTCCAGGAAAAGTAAGACTTGACTGTTTGCCGCCTTGCATAAATCATGTTGCACACACAACCTGTTTTTCAGCTGCTTGCTGGATTACTCTTAAAAAAAAAGTGTGAAGAACACTTGTACCAACACCTAGGAGTGAAACTGGGTCCCAGGCAGTCAAAAGCCCTTCTGTCTGGATGCTCACAGCTTTGTGTGCACTCCTGTGATAGCCATCACCCTCTGTGATGCAGCTAGGCACATTTAGAAGGAGGGCAGAGAAGTCATACAGCAGCTTTTGATCTGCTGCTGCTTAAACATGAGCTCTGATGCGAAGGGAAGTATGTAGATGTGTGTATATATGCATATAAAAAAAAAAATACTTCTGTACTCTACAAAGACAAAAAGCTTCTGAGTTCATCCAGTCCTGCGCCCTGGTACTCATTCAATGCAAGCTCACAACCCACTGAGCACTTCCTCGCTAGGACACTCTCAAGCTTTTTGAAATGTTGCTGCTCCTTGCTGCACTGTTTCAGACAGCTGCCTAGACCTTTCTGTATGTGGATGGGACTGGCAAAATATTTCCTGGAGGGGACAGACCAAAATCTTTCTTGGTAGTAACACAATCTCCTGTTTTTTGGATCACCTTTCCTAGAAATGTTCCTTCACATCCTGTTTTCACTTGTGACTACAGCTGCGATTTGCATTAAAGCTATTACATTTTCTCCCTTGTCGGTATATTTCTAAATCACAGGAGTGCATCTTTCTTCGTGAAAGTCTTTGAATAATTTCCCTACTCATTATCTTGGTGTCTGTATAACTAAAGGCAGAGGAAAATCTCAGTGCTAGGAGCAATACATTTGCACGCACAGTCACTGAGCTGAGCATGCAAACAAGGTGACCAGCAACCTAAATAATACCTGCCTGCACTAAAGCTTATGGTGCAGCATTGCCAGACTAGCACATGGTAGGCAGTGTTAACAGCTCTCCCGTGTTTCCCCAGGCATGGGAGAGACCCTTCTCTCAACAATACTTGCCAAAAGAAACAGAAACCAGTACAAAAGCAAAGCCTGTTTGACATGTTGGCGTGAATTCAGCTGCCATTAGGAGAAAAAAACAGCACTTCAAAGGTTAAAGCTCTTCCTTTCAATTCAAAAAGCATCTTCCCAATTCAAATCCATGGCAGACACCAAATGCGCTGCTGATTAGGCAAGCAAATATGTAACTCTTCCTCCCACAAGTGTCACTGGCAGAACACTACCCGCAGAGCACTGAAGATCATTATCCATTATTCACAGGAGGAAAATTACATATTTATTCCCTTGCAGCTCAGATAAATGTTGCCTGAAGCCTTGCACAGATGGGCCCTATTTATGATAACACCTGACCTTGCCAAGATAGGGTTACTGGTTGCTCTCAGACCTGGTCAGATGCTGCTGTGACCTACACACAGCGCTTGTATTGAGCGCCTTCCCACAGCTTCAAGCACCTGCTCCCTCCCCCAGTGGCTTGTCCCAGTTGCTTGCCTGCCTGTCCCAGGGCTTTCTGGTCACCCTAAAACTGTGGAACCAGGACAATGACCTACCCCAGCTGCAGATGAAGATTGACTGCTGCAGGGGGGTTTCTGACCTGAGCAGCCGTCACTGTGCGGCTGAGACAGGCAGAAGGCAGCCCGGGTCACAGGTTAGCAAGTGTCCTCTTTTCCCCCACCTCCTCAGGAAGCTGAAGTCATAGTTACAATAGGGAATTGTTGCACCCTTGACTTTGAGGGATGCAAGATGTGGTCCGCTGAGCAGCATGTGATTCTGCAAGTACTGCTGCTGGTTTTGCTGGGGCTGTTCATGTAGAAACTACAACTGAACCTTCAAAAATGTATTTCGAGTGAGTATTTGAGCACATTCATGGAAAGTAAAGTTAAATTTACCTTCCCTGAAATTTAGTGGTAGAAAATGTTGAGATGAGGACAAGGCTCTTTGATTGTAGAAGAGAAACTACTGCTGTCATAAGTGACAAACAACTTGACAGTGACTCTTTCAAAATAAAACTGTGGAGAATGAAGTGTAAGTCAAGAATCAGTGACTAAACATTAATTCAAGAGTAACTTAAGATACTGAACGTGGTAGGAAACTGTACCATCTAGTCTGGGTCAGTCTCCCCATGGAAATATATATATCTTTCAGTGATCACAAAGTTGTCACTGAACTCAGCTAGCAATTGCATAGTACTAACTCTGTTGCTGCTCTTAAACCTTTCTGATAAACTCAAGTCCATTCAACCCATTCTGAATTGCAGATGCCCCAGGCACAGAAATAGCATTAGAGCCCCATTGACGAGCACATTAGATTATGAGGACAAAATTCAACTTTCAGTATATCTTGTTTGTCGCAAATCCTGACAGTTCCTCCCTTAAATGAATTGGGAAAGAAACTTTCGAGCCTGTTCTGGTCATTACACATGGTAACTGCTGCTATAATTACATCTTTGGAAACTGTAAACTCTTCCTGGAAGTACTGACTTGTACTCTGGCGGGTTCATATTAAGTATGTAAGTGGCTCAGTGGCTCAGTCTACCTTCAACTCTTCAAGCTGAGAAAGTAACACAGCTGGGCTGAAATAACATGAGGTTTGTAAAAGCTCAGTCAAAATTAATTTCTGGACCTTAACAGTTATACAGGGTGTAACTTCAGTGTATATAGATATTGCGATGTATATTTAGCTTTGGCTGTATTGGGACATAATTTCCATCTATTTCACTTAACCTCTCTGTAATTCACAAGCACAGGTGATGGGCCGAGCTGCAGTACGATCTGTAAATCATGGCATGCAATTGTTTTGGCAGTGAAGCTGGCAGCAGATACACAGTCAACCTCCAGCCCCACCTTGCCAGCTATTCACACTGGGGCTGGTAACACTGGAGGTGTTGAACTGCAGAGAAGCAGCTACATCACCAGCAAACAGAGCTCGTGCAGACTACAGTGTTTGCTGATTTAGTTCTTTAGTTCTCGTAAGTATTTAATTTCTGGTGGAAATGATGCTGAGCATGCAGTGGAAAACCGCAAGTCCCCTGTAAGCTGTGGGCACTCGGCATTACTCAGCCTCTGGTGGTTTTGGGCTGAATCTGAAGAAAGCACACGCAGCACAGCAGAGGACAATGCCCTAGGGCCTTCATGTGAGTGTGGACTGGTTGTGTCTGTGGGAGATGAAAGTAGGGACCACAACAGTAGACAGTGGTCAAAAACGGTTTGCTGAGTGAAGGACATGGGCAATGCTCATGTAGCAGAAGTACCACGTGCCCAGAGACACCCTCTAGGAAGCCAAGGAGCTTTTCTGCAGTGCTGGGAATGAGCTGAATCTATGAGGTGTCACTATGGCTATTACTCAAGAGACCCCTGGACACCTCTTTTCACCCCATCCTAGGAACCATGAAAAGCTACAATTTCCTCTCGACCACAGAACACTAGAAATTAGTACTAAAGAGTCTCTAAGTCTTGGATGCCACAAGACAGATCCGTCATTTTAGATGGACCAAAAAGGTCTGAGGGACTGTCATTTTCCCATGCCATCTTAAATAGTTCATAAGCTGACTGAATTTGTTCATTAACAACACTAGTGGAAATAAAATTTCTCCTCCTCAGCAGCTGTGTTGAAGAAAGGAGCTTTCATTTGGCATCTGGAAGCAGCAGGCCAAATGCTACAGACCAGGCTGGCTTGCCCCTATCCACAGGTACCATGGGTGGTCCCACCTGTGCAAATCCAGAACTTCACCCTGCAGCTGCAGGTGAATAATTGGGGTTGAAGCTGACCTGGTCTGCTTTGCACAATCATTTTAATATATTTTAAGTAGCATCAAGCTACTCTACAACAACAGTTCAAAAAACCTTGATGTACACATACACAGGATTATACTTGAGATGTAAGACCTGCAGCAGTTGCCTCCCCTCATCTGGTCTTCGTTTTAATCTACTTTGCCATGCTCGGCCCAACTCAAGCCAAGCACAGCATTTATTAATGTCATTAGAAATTACAAGTGAAACCTTAGACATTGGAGATGCATAAGGGCCCACAAAAAAAGACTGCTGTTTGAGGGTGAAGGAGATCCTTCAGGGCCACTGCTTCTCCTGAGGGTGAGCACCCCTTGCTCCCTGCTGCCCAGCCTTTACCTGCTTTCATGTCATTACCATCTCCCCAAGCTAAAATACATAAGCGTTGACTGCTGCACCTCACCACAGCAGGCATTGCAGTGGCAAGCAAAACTACAAAAGCAGAAAGCCTGATCTTACAGCGTCCCTTTAACAGCAGTAGAGGAAAAGTCTGATGTTCATAAAGTAAAAAAACTAAACTGAGAGCCCAGCTTCCCCAGATACTCTATCCCCTCTCACTGGGATTACTGGGCAGTGGTGGTCAGGAAGGGTCCATGTCCACTGAAGGCAAGTTGTGCACTCTTGTTAAACTGGAACAGCTTTGGAAAAGACCTCTTCCAAGCCAGGGTGGGCTCAGTTTGATGTCACTTTATTGGGTATCATCTCTGACACAGCGCCTTGAAAGTGTACTTACTGAAAATGAGGTGTTTTCTCATGCTGCTGAGGGATACAGAAATGAGAACAACAGAAAGAAGCCACGTCATGGTACGTCATGGTAATGTTTTACACCACAAGAGATAAAAGTTATCTTCTGCATTTATTTTCCAGTTTCTAAATAGAAATTGGTTCTTATCGCATTTAAATAGTCATTGATCTTTTGAGAAAAAAAAACCCATATAGTAGGTAGTTATGATTGAAGGAAGGGAAAAACTTAAAAATACATACATACACAAAGACAAGAAACATGTCAACACCACTTTACCACTTTTGTATTTTATTGTGGAACTGAGTTTGTTTCCTTTACATCAAATATCCTCAATGGAAGAGGGGATATTGCACACAAATATCATAAAAGCACTACATATTACTTTCACTGGAAACTAATTTTCTACATTAGATATGACTGGATAGAATAGAAGTGATGCAGGATTATAAGACATAATACCATACACAGCTGTAGACTGACACAAACACCATTCAGAACAAGAGAGAGGAGGTGTGTGAGGTGCTTCTCAGCCAGCCACAAGACTGTTTCTTTCCATAGTTTGGAAGATAATGGCTGCATGCAAATGTGTGAAAGCTCATTTCAGATTTCCTCTTTTATGGTTGCAATTACAGCCCAGTCTTGAAGAAGTAGCTCCTGCCATCTGGAGCTTCTAGCTAGTCTAGTGAGGAGAAGCTGCTTTTTTAATTCTTCTTTTTTTTTTTTCTTTCTATATTTTTATGCCATTGTTTTATTTAGCTACTTAATTTTTTTAGATTTTTTGTAAAGTCACAACAAACAGACTTTTTTTATTTTAAATAGCAAACATTTTTAAACCAGGTGAATAATATAATTGCATTCTAAGAAATGCTTACTCCTAGTTGCTTTTAGTGTTTTGTTCAATTATTAAGTGAAAAGATGAAAGCTTACAGTTTCTTTCAAGTGTAAACATTATACTTTTTCCTTTTCTAATAAATCCAGACCAACAAAATTACTATTTCTCTCAAAACATCATTACTGAGCAAGAACCTCTGGCGACAGATGAACAAAGAGAAGCGTATGACAGAAATGTCCCAAATGCACAGTAAGCGCTCTTTGGAGCTGACTCGCTTGTGGTGGGAGGGATTGAAAATTCAATTAACAAATTGATTAAATCTTAGTAAATGAGTACCGGAACTCTCCTAAAATGCGTAAGCTATCGTAGACAATTAAAAAAAACGACATTCATATACACAGTTATCTCCATTCACCACAGTATGTAAAGTAAGTAAAAAAAAAAAAATCAAAAGTGATTTCTATGAAAGATGGGGTGAAAATAGAGGTCAATGAAGTCAGACCCACCACAGGACTTTGAAAAGGCATGCAAGAGAGGCCCTGTCCAAGTTCAGGAGTGGGGTGGGATCTCCAAAGTTAGTTCTTAATTGAATTATATGAAGCAGTATACTAATAGCATAAAGATCATGACTGGGGATGCTGTTATGGGTACTACCATCATTTAAATGGAGTGTCTTTTACACTCAGATATTGAATCTTTATAATTAGAGTAATCAATAACAAACCATGCTCCTAGAAATCTATGCTGATCAACAGCACTCATTGTTAATGTACACGGTACATTTTGATGACTGTTACACTAAACTAATTGTGTAGTACTAGGACTAGCACAGTTAGATTAGTTCCACAGGCAGGAAAGACATTAAGGGCAAGAGGAGCTAATGGAGGAGTTCATCGCTGTGTTGCACGCAGGCGCCATTGCCATTTGAAAGGGAATGGATGGAACAGGCATTACAATACCACAGAATAGCCAGGCTGGGGTTTTAATGTTCTTGTAGCAGCAAAAAAGTGAATGTACATTTTAAGATCAGCTGTAACTGTCTAATTATTAGTAGTAGTATTTTCAAAGTAAAACAAAGGCTTGAGCCATCACAAACTTGCTTGGGGAGACTTAAGGCTTGATTCCAATTTCATTTACAGTAGGACCAAATGACTGTAACTTCTCTGACTCTAGTGAAATTGCTTCTGATTCACAGGAGCAAGTGGCATAAGTGAAATTAGTCTTGGGACCACTGCTGTACTTAAAACAGATTTTCTACCAAAGCAGAGGTACAAACCATTTCAGATA